>NW_010296668.1:0-429 GCF_000700745.2 Antrostomus carolinensis | reverse complement strand
GAGAAGGGACATATTCTTTGGTTACAAGCAACCCCGAGGGCAAGCAAGAGAGAGGGGTCAGGTTGTTCAGGTGAATGTTCTGTAAAGGACGAAGTTATGGCTTTCAGGTCTTCAAAGAATCATTAATAGAAACACTACATTAACATGTCTTTTGTCATCATACCTGTTCAAAGTGACATACTAAAGCACTCAAGTCTAGGAAGAGGTATGGAGTTTCAAATTCTGGCTAGAGGGACATCACTTTTACAGTACATCATAATTCAAAACAGGAACTTTCATACCAGCTTTCTGATATAACCCCAAACTGATTAAAATATAATTGATGGAAAAAATACATATACCATTTTAGGAATTGGCTGTAAAATTGATACTTAAAGAAAATTATACTCAAAGAATCATTCCAATATCCTTTTGTAGTGACATTAAGAA
>NW_010296667.1:0-674 GCF_000700745.2 Antrostomus carolinensis | reverse complement strand
CAGCTCTCCAGCCACTCTGCCCCAAGCCTGTTGCATTGTGGGGGGTTGTTGTGACCCAAGTCCAGGACCCGGCACTTGGCCTTGTTGAACCTTGTACAGTTGGCCTTGGTCCATTGATCCAACCTGTCCAGAAGGTAGTGGTTAGCTGCCCTCCTGGCTAAACACTGGTTTCTCATCTCCAACTGCTGGGTCTTGCCACTTATTTACTTGCTAGATTAGTACAACTAAGGTCTAACAAATCCTCCGAACTCTTGTTCCACATGCAGCCTCAAAACAGACTGATCCCACCTCTCTGAGGAGGAAGTTTATTAATTAGTGATCAGCCTCCAGGCCAGGATAACATTTTAACCTCCATGTACAGATTTCTCAACCCCAAATTTGCTCTACATTTAGCTGAGAATTTCTCTCAGGTCACTAACAATGACTCTATAGCGACTACCTGACTACATGTACAGCTTCAGGTTTTAAAATGCATCCCCAGCCCCCCGGCAGGATGGAAAGGAGCGGGAGGGCGGGGGGGGAGCGGAGGCGGCAGCCACCGTGAGCCCAGGGCTGTCAGGCGGAGCCGGTCTGCCGGGGGTGTCGAGTTGTCTGCGTGGGAAGAGCTCAAAAATAGCAGTGGCTGAAAAATCCTGGGATTTTAGAGCACTATCTGCTGGGGCCTCACTGCTGGT
>NW_010296666.1:8091-13553 GCF_000700745.2 Antrostomus carolinensis | reverse complement strand
CCAAACCATTCCATGATTCTGTGATTCTATGCCGCTAACCCCCCCGCCGCAGCCGCACGCAGCACCCTGGCTGCAACAGGCGCTGGCGATGCCAAAATGTCACCACAAATCCCACATCGTGGCTCATTCGATGCCAGAGTCCCCAAAATGTGGCACTGTGGGCAGTGGGCTGGCAGTGGGCATGGCTGGGAGGGGAGCGGGTGGTAATGGGCAGATAGAGGGGAGGAAATCTGCATAAATTAGCAGGAGGCAATTTTACACTCATCTTCTAATGAGAAGATGCACACAGCCCCTGGTACCCACAGCCTTCCCTAGGCCAAGCATCTCCAGGGGCTGCTGATGCTGGGCCAGGATCTCTTCCTTCCTCCAGCTGCCCCAGCGCTTCTCCTGCCCATCTCCACCCACACACCATCACCATCGCAGCGCTGAGGCACCAACTGTGGTGAGAAGGAACTTTTGCTGATGGGCAAGTGCCATGAACTTTATGTCCCCTGTCGATCCATCCCCTGGAGACCCCATCCCTTAGGGACCCCATCACCTGGAGACCCTATCCCTTGGGGATACCATCCTTTAGGGACACCATCTCCTGGGTAACACATCCCTTGGGGACCTCATCCCTTGGGGACACCATCTCCTGGGTACCACATCCCTTGGGGTGATTTATTGAAATGTTCCAATTTGCACTGAAAACACAAAGGATTTTTCCTCCCAGAAATGTGTTTTGCAGCTGGAGATTTTTTTAAACTGAAAAAAAAAAACCCCAAACCAAAAAACTATGAAATATGTGCAAATAAAATACAAATTTTTTTTTGGGGGGGGGAAATCACCCCAACCTAAAAGCACAAATATCTATTGGAAAACCTTTGCTGTGAAGTTTGGAAAGGCCCTTGGAGGGTCACCACGAGCTGCCATACATTGGGTTAGAGCAGTCACGGTCACTCCTGGCAGCCCCTGGGCTCCTCCCAACACCCCAGCACCCGAGGTGGGCTCACCCCGACACAGATGCACCCAGGACACCTGGGTCCCTTCAGTGCTGTCCCCACATCACCCAACCCAGTTAACCCAACCCCACTGCCAGTGCGAATGAGAAGACAAACTAAATTGACCCAAATGCAGATATTTGACCCAAGCCTGATGCACCCTCAGCTCTTCTGCACAAGCGAGGAGGGAAGTGATGGACCACGAGTGAGTCAAGTCCTCCCTAGTGAAAGGAGGGAGGACATCCTTTCACCAGGATCATCACCAGGGGATGCAGCACCATCACCAGGGCTGGCATCATCTGCCCCACGATCCCCTCTGCATTTTACCTTTTTTTGGGGAGAATCTGGGGTTGTTGGAGTATTTTCCCGGCCACAGCCTGGGACCGTGGCCCCGGGACTCCCCGCAGTGGGAAGATGCGGCTCCCACCGAGGAGCCCAGACGGGGTGAAGCTCCCTCCTGTCAAAACATTTCAGAATAATAGTCATAAAGCACAGGCAGATCAAAACAAGTTAAAACAGAGCCGCCAAGGTCTGGTCACCTCATAAACCACAGATAAAGTCAGAAAGGCATCGCTAAAGCAGGTTTGATCTTCCTCCCTTCCTGTATCTCTTTCATAAACATCTCTGGGAGTCACAGGAGAGGAGCTTTATTGATGAAGTCCGAACACTAACATCCCATGGATGCTGGGAGAGCCCAGCTGACTATCCCACGCTCCATCCTCCCTGGCCACGGCAGCGCCAACCTCAGCAGCTCCTGCCAGCTCTGCAGAGCCGCTGGCCATCCTGCCCCAGGGACAACTCTGTTTACTTTAAGCCGATTCCTTGTCAAGCTCCTCACTCAAGAAGAGAGAAAAATTGGAAAAAAGAGGTCCTTTGGCCGCCCCTTTCCTGCCAGCTGTCCGACCTCGGCGGGGTGTTGGCCGATGGAGTGGGTACCATTTACAGGAGGGGAAGCATCTCAAGAGATTTTTCAAGACCAAGGAGCTTTCCCAAAAAAGCCCTTTCTACCTTCCTCTACCTTCTCATATTCCTGTGCTGCTGTTCCTGGAAGCTGTTGAAGAAGGAGCATCCCTCCTGGCCAGCCCAGCTCCTCTTTGGCCAGGCTGAAGCTGCATAGCAGACCCTGGGGAGGCTGTGAACAGCCTGTTTCTGCAGTGGATAGGACTTTCAGCAGGGTCCCGCAGGAGCCTGGCCAGGGACCTCCACTGGTCCCCTCTCAGAAGTGATCTGGGATGGAGAGAGGTGGGGGTGGGTCTGTTCAACCCAGGAACAAGGGACAGGACAAGAGGAAATGGGCTCCAGTTGTGGCCAGGGCAGTTGAGATGGGATGTGAGGAAGAATTTCTTTGCTGAAAGGGTTCTGAGGCATTGGAAGGGGTTGCCCAGGGCAGTGGTGGAGTCCCCATCCCTGGAGGGATTGAAGAGTCGTGTAGACACAGTGCTGAGGGACATGGGTTAGTCATAGGGGACTGGTCAGTGTTGGGTTCATGGTTGGACTCGATGAGCTTAAAGGGCTTTTCCAACCCAGGCAATGCTGGGATTGGGGAGAGCACAGTGGAACACTGAGCTTGTACGTGGCACCACATTATTCAGGCAGCCAACTTCAGCTGACACTGATGAACTTCAGAGAAACATAACGACCATGAGGAACAGGGCAATAAAATGGCAGGTGAACTCCACAATTCATAATCGCCAAGTAATGAACATGAGAAGCGTTGCCCCACCGTCCACGCACAGCGATGGGCTCTGGATCAGCAATTACTGTTCTTTAAAGAGATCTTGGAGACTCTGCAGAGAGCTCTTTGAAGACATCCTTTCCATGATTAATAAGAGTCAAAAAAGGCAAGTGGAATATTAACAACTCTTGAAGCCAGAAGAGAGAACAAAAGAGAAAATGACATTTTTTTCCTTCATCTGGAGCTGTGGAGCTCCTGCAGCTCAGCTCCAACTGACCCATCCCATAAGAAGAAAAGACGGTGCAGGAAAGCATCACAACACTGATCAAAGGTTTGGGATAGCACCTGTAGGGAGAGAGTTAAAATGGACCAGGGTCCTGCAGCCTGGAAAAGAGGATGCAGGGAAAAATAATGGAAAATCAGAGAGGTTTGCAAAAGAGTGAATGGAGAAAGTGACAACACCATCCTCAGACAACAACCTTGATGCAGAAGAGTCAAAATACTTTGCCCATAAAGTGGCTTCATGAAATTGTGGGACTTGTCACCAGAGGAGACCCCTCAGCACCCTGATGGCTCAGTGGGGTCAGTTCAGCAGCCTGAGAATGATCAGCAAGAAAAAATGGGATGAGCTGCAGACAAAATCCCGCTGGGGCTCGGTGCTTGCACCCAGCAATGAACCTGGCCCAAAGTTTGGCTGGTTTTTGCAAGCAGCAACTGGTCCCTGCCCCAGCAGAGCCCTTTGAGGGACCATGATTGACCATCGCCATCAAACAACACGTTGAGCTCCATGAGAGAAGAAAGTCACATCCCATGAGTTCTCCATGGCTTTCTGTGGAAGGTGGAGAGCTTATGGATGAGGAAAAGAAAGTGAAGAGGATCCAGCTGGGCACCACACTTGAGTCCTTCACCTGCAACATTATGGAGCTTTTTAAGGATCCACAGGTCAACAGTTTCTAGAGGTTTTTTTCTAGAGCTTTGGGGAGAGGGGTGTTCCTCTTAAATCCTTCATCTAGATCCTTTCTTGCCATGCTCCACAGTTTTCTAGGAATTTTCCATATCTTCCTAGGAAGTCCTCAGTCTAAAGCCTGTCTACATTTAACACAAGTCTTTCTATGACAAATATTCAAGGACTTCCTAGGACTTCCCCAATCTGGAACATTTCAAGGAATGCCCTAGAGCTTCATTGACCTTCCTCCATCTAGAAACTTCCCAGGCATTTTCCAGTTTTCCCAGGAGTTTTCAGTCTTTCAGAAGTTTTCTGGTATTTCCTTATCTCCAACCTGCCTGGAAGTATCCCAATGCATTTCAAGAATCCCACAAGGGCTCTCAAGAAATTCCTCTGTCTGGAATCTTTTAATTAAATTCTCTAAATGCTTTTCAGAAAATTCCCCATCTAGGAAACCCTCAGTCTAGGATTTTTCTCAGACTTTCCCACTACTTTCTAGAAATTCCATAGAAAAGGACTTTTCCAGCATTTTTCCTGGTGATTTCTAATAATTCTTCTTTGCACTTTCCAAGATGTTTTCACCTGCACTTCAGGAACACCTCAAATGTTCCAAGGAATTTTCCAAATGGTTTGGTGGGGGTTTTTTAGGATTTTACCCATTTTGTGGGTATTTTCCCAAACTCTTTGATTTCTGCAGCGTACCCACCGTGGTACCAACCTCCCTGGACAGCCCAAGGAGGGAGGGAAGTTTCCCTTTGCTCTCCCACCCCCTTGAGCTGTTTGGATGTCTAGGTGGAGCGTTGAGGTGCAGCATCCCAGGACCCAGCTGTGGTGGAGCAGACTCGCTCTGTGGATGTGGGTGCAGCCCCACCAGCTCCATGTGGTGCACGTGTTGGTGGCACATGGAGGGGTTGAGCCCACAAGCCCTGCAGAGCTGGGAGAGAGCAGGGGAAGCATCTCCAGAGCATCCACAACCTCCCTTTGCAAATTGGATTCATCCTTTGTCTGCCCTGAGCAGGGCTGTGGGGCAGGTAGGTGTTCTCCTGGGATCTCCTCTGTAAGTCCCCAGGGGCAGCAGCCCAGCCTGAGCTCCCCGCTGGGTCTGAGGAGGCTGATCTGTCACTGTCATGCCAAGAGCCATATTTTGGGATGGGAGCCACGCTTCCGCTCCTTCCCTCATTCATCACCACCAATTAGCGGGACACACATGGTCTGCAGGCACCGGGGTGCTGCAGCAGCCAGCGCTGTCACGGGGCACATGTGGCCAGATGCAAGGGGAGAAGGAAAAAACCCAGTTGTGAGCAAGGCAGGATGAATCGTGGTGCTCAGCACCCGGATTAGTGTGGAATATCTCCTGGCCAGGCCGGCTGCTGTGGCTGCTCCCAATGCTGTCTGCGTGGCCACCGTGGTCAGCCCTGCTGAGGTCCCTGGAGGTGCTCAGGGCTCTTCACAAGCTCCTCAGGATGGTCTGGGAGTTGGACTCTGGGGTCCTGGTTCAGCAAACTCAGCAACCACAGAACCAAACATCCTCTTGCTTTGCAGCTTTGCACTGGGGGATGCAGAATGAGCATCTCCCAGGGACTACTCAGGAGTTGGGGGGCCACCCGAAGGTCTTTGTTGTGGGGTGACCCACACAGAGGAGGAGTGGGGTCTGCAGCTCTCCCCTGGCATGGATGGGTACCCACCACCCACTCTTGCCCAAGGGCTTTGGTGCAAATGGAGAAAAGCAGAAAGCACTGGGTGCCCCTTCATGGGCACAGAGGAGAAGTGCTGGGGGAGTGGGTGCTGGACCCCCCATAGAATCACAGCATCACAGACTGGTTTGGGTGGGAAGGGACCTTAAAGCTCATCCAGTCCCAAC
>NW_010296666.1:6592-7882 GCF_000700745.2 Antrostomus carolinensis | reverse complement strand
GGTTGCTCAAACCCTCATCCAGCCTGGCCTTGGACACTTCCAAGGAGGGGCCATCCACAATTGGTGCAGCACAGGCTTTGGGGACCCCCAGGGGCAGGGTCCTGTCACCGTCCCCCCGCCAGCCGCACCCTGCCCGGCCGCTGACTCACGGGATGGGCGCGCCGCTTCCGCAAATGTTTTCTGAAATGAACCAGCCGAGACCATGTTGACTCTGTTTATCTCCCTGACATTGTTGATTTCCTACCTGTGGGTTGGGGGCCGGGGGGGCTGTCAGCACCGGGACCCGGCTCAGCGCGCCACCGCTGCCGTGTTGACTTTGGCAGAGGGGGGGAGAGCCCCACCCCAGCCAGACCGAGCAGGGTGTGCAGTGGCGTGTGCTGAGGAAGAGGAGGTGAGGAAGAAGCAGTCAGAGCTGTGGCATCAAGGAGAGGGAAAGCTGGTTCCAGGTCTCCTGGGAAAGAGGCTGCCAGGCTATGGGGAGAGCGTGTGGGCAAGGGGCAAAGTGGGGAATTTGGTCCCCCGGCCCCATTTTGCAGGATATGGGGCTGTGATGCCCCAGGGAGCGTGGGCAGGAACCTTCTCCTCCTGCCCTGGGGGGAATTCTGCAGCCAAAGGATCCCCAAAGGGCAGCAGGGCCAGGGTGGGTGGTGGCAAATGTGGTCCTTCCTCTGAGTGAAGCAGCCCCAGCACCAACCTTCCTCCTCCTCCTCCTCCTCTCCCACCTCTGGACCTGCAGTCTGGGCTGACAACGACCCCCTTGGTTGGAAATCATCCCAAAGGAGCCCAAAGGCAGCGCTGGGTCTGTGACCCCAGAGAAGAGCCACTGTCCCACACCGGGTGTTTTGCACGAGCTGCCAGCTCAGGCAGGGACACGGGTGAGGGGTGACACCCGCAGCTGGGGACAATCCGGGTCAGGCAGAGGGGTGCTGCACCCAGGGGACTGACCTGGAGGCACCAGCTTGTGCAAGAGGCGGCTTAGAGAGGAACAGGAGGATTTGGATCCTGTTTCTTGCTTAATTCCCTGATATCCGATCCCTGGGGAGGAAGAGAGGATTCCTCTGCCCCCCTCAGAGGGGCTTAAGACTGGGGACTAAGCAGGGCTGGAGCATCCGCCTGACGAGCCCTGAGCCCTTCCCAGAGCCCTGACACTGCGGATGATGCCCCAGGGCTGTGGGTGCAGGATGAGGGTGGGGTCCCGGGGCTGTGGGTGCAGGATGAGGGTGGCTTCCCAGGGCTGTGGGTGCAGGATGAGGGTGGGCTCCTGAGGCTGTGGGTGCAGGGTCAGGGTGG
>NW_010296666.1:5114-6481 GCF_000700745.2 Antrostomus carolinensis | reverse complement strand
TGGGTGCCCAGGGCTGTGGGTGCAGGATGAGGGTGGGTACCCAAGGTTGTGGGTGCAGGATGAGGGTGAGTACCCGGGGTTGTGGGTGCAGGATGAGGGTGGGGTCCCAGGGTGGTGCACAGCCCCGATGCTGCCTGGATGAGCGGGGACAGAGGGGACAGTTGCTGGTGGCCACCAAGCCCAGCTGCTGCGAGGAAGCACCCATCCGTTTAGTTGAACAAAGCCGAGATCACGTTGCTGTTTAGCTCAAGCTAAGGCCATTTTCTCTCCAAATCCTCCCTAATTCCTCGCAGATATTAATTACAGCTTATTGTAGCCAGGCCTCGGGAACGGTGGCTCTTCCCGACGTCCCATGCCGAGTGTCTTCCCTGAGGCCCCATCTGCAGCCAACAATCCTTGGGCTAAATAAACCCCTGGCCTAATGCTCTGGCTTAAATTAGATTTGGAGCCTCCATCCCTCCTCCATCACTTTCTTCTCATTTCCCTAAAAATGGATCACAGAGAAAACAAAAGGGATTTGGAGAGAGAGAGTTGGCTGCCTTCTCCAGCCCTCTTGGACCATGGGATGGGGGCTTTGCCAGGGGGTCCCTCTCCCAGGAGCAGTCACCTGCTACTGCAGAAGAGTGTGTGAGCATGTGGATGCAGCTCTGGTGTCACCATTGTCACCCCAAGGGACTGGATGAGCTTTTTGGTCCTTGCTGTAGTAGCTGCACCCCTGCAGGGCTGGGGATGCTCAGCCCAGGGCAGAGTTAAGCCCAGCTGCTGCCAGGGGCTCTGTGGGGCTGTCCCACCCTGAGCAGCCCCACCTGGGGCTCCCACACCCACCCACGGCTCCATTTAAGCTCAGCCTGAAGCCCCCAGCCCCTTCTCATCAGTGTGGACATGCCTAGTGTCAGTCCTGCCTCAGGGATGGACCTCAACCAGGTGGGTAACTTGTCTGTGGGGTGGGCAGTAGGTGCCCATCATGGTTTGTCTCCATCCTGGTGGGCAGGGGCAGGGAGTAGGTGGGCTGTGCACACCCCAAAGCAGTGACACTCTGTGGGGGAGGTTGATGGGGGGGCTGGAGCGGTGAGCTCAGCTGGGGGCTTTGTGCTGACCTTTTAGCTGAATGCTGCTTTAATGAAACTGCTCTTTCAGGGGAAAGCTGGGAGAGCTTGTTCAGCCACTCTACAAACAGCTGCATCCCTGCAGACCTGGGCTCTGCAGGCAGGAGAAACACCGAATCCCAGAGTGGTGGGGTGGGAAGGGAGCTCTGGAGATCACCCAGTCCAACCCCCCTGCCAAAGCAGGGTCACCCAGAGCAGGTTGCACAGGGCTGCATCCAGGTGGGTTTGGAATCTCTCCAGAGAAGGAGACTCCACAGCCTC
>NW_010296666.1:4145-4783 GCF_000700745.2 Antrostomus carolinensis | reverse complement strand
CAACCCTCCGGCTTTGGCCTCACCAGGGCAGAGTAGAGGTGGAGGAGAACCTCCCTCAACCTGCTGGTCACTCTTCTGAACACACCCAGAGCATCCACACAGCAGCAATCGGGGCAGGGAGAGCAGAGCTGCCCACAGCAGCTGCACCCAAGGGTGCTGGAGGAACTTCAGAGCAGGGGTGACAGCCGGTGGGTACAACCGCCGTGCAGGGGACGGGAGCTGTGGGGCTGTCATCACCTCTCTGCTGGATACCCAGAGATCTGCCTGTCTCCATGGCCGGGGGTGTGCGGGGGCACATGTGGTGTGAGTCCTGTTATTGCAGAGTCACTTCCCAGAGCAAACACAGAGACCCCGTCAGTGCCCTTTGCTTGCAGCCGGTGAACTGCTCATGGCAGCGGCCCAGGCTCTGCAGAGAGCTCCAGGCTGCAGACCCCTCCTCGGGCAATGATTTATGGTTGTTTCTGCCTCAAACAGGCAGAGACCATCTGCCTGACTGGCCATGGAGTGCAGCCCCCACCTCACCACCCTGCTGGGACAGGGCTGGGGTGAGGGGCTGTCCACAGGCAGGAGGGAAGGCATCAATCAGAGCTTCAGAAATGCCCTTAGAGAAACCCACCCATGAGGTGAAGGACCAGAGA
>NW_010296666.1:3597-4084 GCF_000700745.2 Antrostomus carolinensis | reverse complement strand
GTCCTGCAGAAGGGCTGGGGGTCTGGTGGGGGCTGCCTGACCCCTCTCCTGCCCTGGGCATTGGCAGGGCTTTGGGAAGCCCCAAGCATGGCAGAGGATGCTGGGTGAGGAAGGGGGAGCAGGCACAGCTGTCCCCTGTGTCACCCTCCCATGGCATTGCCAAGGGACTAACCCTGCTCACCTTTGCTCTCCCCTCCCTCCCCATGGGGAGGGCTCCAGTCCCAGCCTGGCTTTACTCATGGATTTATTTATTTTAACCTGTTAATGTTTATGCCACACTGTGCCAGAGTTGGGAAGGGCAGGTCAGAGGTGGGTGAGCCCCAGGGCTGGGGGTACAGGGAGCCCACTCACCCCATCCTCCCTCCCCTGGCACCCAGGTTTGGACTGAGACCCCCCTTCACCACCCAGAAATTGCTGACTGGTTGGAAACAAGCAGCTTAGCAGAGCTGGTTCCTCTCACCCAGGTTTTACCAGAATCCAGCTGGGT
>NW_010296666.1:0-3563 GCF_000700745.2 Antrostomus carolinensis | reverse complement strand
CCCCGCTGCTGTGCCCGTGCCCATGCCCTGTCCCAGGGCTGGGGGTGACTTACCCCTGCCCACCCTGGGGCTGCCCAGCAGCTGCTGGGGTTTGCTGAGGAGAGAAACCCCTTTCCCATGGGTGCCCCCAGCCTGCCCCCTCCTCACATGGCCCCAGCACCTGCCCAATCCCTCATTGCTCATTAACCAACCCTTGTACCGAAGAATAATGAGTCGTAAATCACACCAGAGATCTGCCTGGACTTTAAACACCAGCCCTTGGTGGCAGTGCCTGGAATCCAGCAGTGGGAAGGGCGAGAGTCCCCTGATCATCTCAGCCCAGCCTCCTCCAGGCTGGTTTTCCTTGGACTTTTGCATCTTGTAGGCTCTGGTTTAATCTTGGAGCAAACAGTTGTGGGAGATAAGGAGGTGACCTGCCGAGCCCCTCTCCCTCCAACCCACACATCACCTTTGTTTTCCCCACGCTGAGCCCTGCAGGTGTTTGCTCTGAGATCATCCCATCGCCCCAGGGATGCTGGAGCAGCCAAAATCTCCACCAGCCAAGAGGAACCAACACCCCCAGCTCCATGGTGGTTATCCATGTCATGCCCTTGGTGGTCCTGGTGCCCCTTGCCATGGCCATGAGCTCTTTTCCCCAGCTTGACCCCAACTGTAGCAACCAAGTGTTTCCAGCTGGGATGAACATGGGGTAAAACATGTTCTTTTCCATCCCAGGAGATGAAATCTCTTTCATCTCCTCCTTTACCTCACGCTTGCCGCGGGCTTTGCCGCAGCCCTGCTGACATGGGGTGACTCGTTCAGCGATGATAACACCATCGCATCGCTTCCGCCCCGGCGCTGGCAGAGCTTCCACGGGCACCCGTGACTCAGGCAAATAAAAGGGGTGAGGTAAAATAGAGGGGGGGTGGGACTGGTCATAAACCAGCCAACACCTCCCCCACATGTGAGAGAGATGGAAAAGTTTCCAGTCTTTCATGGAAATTGAGGGGGATGGATAGAGAACATACGTTGGTTTCTTGGAGTGCAAGAGGGAAAAGTAAAAACTCCTCCTAAAATTCTCATTTTCCAACATTCTCCATCCAAACTCTGACAGAAAGGAGATGTCAACATCTGTGTGGCACAAGGTGGGGAGGACTGTGTGTGGTGGGCCTACAGAGGACGGACACATGGAACATCACCCTTTTACCCATCCAGATGCTATGACCTCCCATCCCAGCACATGGATCCCTTTGAACCTCTCCCCCAAGATGTGCTTCTGGGACACCTGAAAGCCATTACCCCGCAGATGCTCCATGGGAAGGGGAGTGGTGGCTTCAGATGTGTATACAGCAGTGACCTATCTTTGATGGAGACTTTTGCCTGCTCCTCTCAGCCCCTTGGGTCAGTGCACGAGGGCACTGTCTGCTCCCAGAGACACTTAAATCCATGGGTGTCCAATGCCTCTTCAACCAGGTCATCTCCTGGGACACCCTATGGGGACCTTCTGCCATGCCCTGGCACAAGAGCTCTTGCACACCCCGTCCTGCCAGAGCTGCGGCTCTGAGAGTTTGGCTGTAGGCATCAGTCCCATGAAACCAGCTGGGGCAGCTGAGAGAAAGGCTGGGACCCCTGAGGGGACAGAGAAGTGGCTTTTGCTACTGGCTGGGGACTGCAGGATGTCCACCCATTTACACAGCTCATGGTGAGGTCTCTAGTGCTGTCCCCGTTGCTGCCCCAAGGTGAGGTGCTGCTGGGGCTGCGGTTCCCAGCTTGCTTGGCACCAGGAGATCTCATGGGCTTGTGTCAGACAGGAACAAACCTGCACAGCTCATCAGCTGCCCCGGAGGGGCCAGATCCTGACCTCACTGGAGCTGGGGAAGGGTCTGGAGCACAAGTGTGCTGAGTTCCCTTGTGGCTGAGGGAACTGGGGGTGTTGAGCCTGGAGAAAAGGAGGCTGAGGGGAGACCTTGTGGCTCTGTCCAAGTCCCTTGGAGGAGGGTGGAGAGAGGTGGGGGTGGGTCTGTTCAACCAAGGAGCAAGGGACAGGACAAGAGGAAATGGGCTCCAGTTGTGGCCAGGGCAGTTGAGATGGGCTGTGAGGAAGAATTTCTTTGCTGAAAGGGTTCTGAGGCATTGGAAGGGGTTGCCCAGGGCAGTGGTGGAGTCCCCATCCCTGGAGGGATTGAAGAGTCATGTAGACACAGTGCTGAGGGACATGGGTTAGTCATAGGGGACTGGTCAGTGTTGGGTTCATGGTTGGACTCGATGAGCTTAAAGGGCTTTTCCAATCCAGGCCATTCTGGGATTCTGTGGATGGAGCTGTGAGCTGGTTATTTTAGATGCACCTTTTGGCTACTTTCAAGCCAACATCAAAGCTGTTTGCTATTCTTCTCTCCTGACTTTTCAGAGAGGGATTACAAAGTCTTTGAGGCGTTACTAGGTGCTAAAGTTATAATGAGTAGAGTACTAATCAAGCTTGTGGTCCCTAAAAAAGTACCTCAGTGAAAGACTGGAGAAAACAGTGCAGAGGAAATATCTCCCCTACAAAGAGCAAGGCTGTGTGAAACCAGTAATGGGTCTAGCAGAAGTTCTCTCTGTTGGATACAGAGTGAGAAAAGATGTCTTAATTGCTAATCCAGAGAAATTTGGAGCAATAGTTGCAATGTCCCCTCCCCAACGTGCAGTGGATCTGCAGAGGATTCTCAGAAAGATCAATCATAGGACAAAGTCATTACAAACATGGAGGGGAACCCAAAGACGTGAGCGTTTTGCAATGGAAAAGGGATTTTTGGTGGAGGAGCAGAAGCTGGAAGAGGCGTTTGAGCAGCTCAGAGCAATGATTGCTCCTGGGTGACCATGCTGGTGGCTGCATGGGGCTGGCCTGAAGGAAAGACAATGGTGACATTTCCTGGCTGCTGTGGCATCACCGTTGAGGTTGGGGACCGTGCTGCTCTAAGGAAACAGCCCAGATGCAGCACTCCATCCTGGGGACAGCAGGGTTTGGGGAGCCACCACTGCCACCGCTCAGATGACATCAGCTGGGTGCAGCACCAGCCTCCATCAGGGATTCCAGGGAAGGGGGCTGTGCTGGGGGGAGAGGGCAGCAGGGAGAGGGGCAGGAACTTGCTGGGGTGGGAGGGCACAAGCCCAGTGGTCCCACACACCATTGAGAGGCATTTCTGGGGTGGCAGCTGGTGAGAAGCTGCAGTTCCCATGGTAGGTCTTAGCAGTTCCCCCCTCCTCAAAACAGGGTGCTTCCTCCTGCAGCCCCATATCTCCAGGCTGGTTTCCCACCACCAGCTGTGCCACAGACCCCAGCAGAAGCATGAGCCTGGAGCCCCACATTGTGCCCACGGCAGCATTGCTGGCAAGGAGATCTGCTGGGGTGTCTGGTGAGCTCAGGACAGGACAACCCCTGGCATCTTGGTGTCCTTTCCCAGAACCAGCCCTGATCCCAGGAGGGCTAAAGAGGGAGCAGAGCAGAGAGAGCAGCTTCACCCCCTCCATGGGGGTCTGTGCCCCTGCTGTGAGCCCACCCACCTCCCACCTCAACCCACCCTTTTTGCTGGGAAATGGGCCCCTCT
>NW_010296665.1:0-2629 GCF_000700745.2 Antrostomus carolinensis | reverse complement strand
ACAATTGCCCACCACCTGCTGATAACGATCCTGGGAATGAAAAGGAACCCTGAAACCAAAATCACAATCCTGGATAAGTGAGCCCAAGCAATTCCTGAGAGAATACCCCTCCTTTCCAGTCAGCCCCAGTTAATATACTAAACATGACATGATATGATATGGAATATTTTATTGGCACATCCAACTGTCAATTCTGGGCTTTACTAACTACTACACTTTTCTCCTCCACTCCCCCCTTCTAGTCCTCTGCTCTTGCAAACTGCCCAAGCACAGTGTCCTTGTAGTTATCAACATTGTTCTCATAACAAGCTTCACTGAAACCAAACCACAGCACTTTCTAGCTGCTAAGAAGAAAATTAACCCTATCCTAGTAAAAACCAGGACACCTCTCCAGTCAACTGTTGATCCCAGTCTGAGCACAGTCATCCTGCAGGATTTGCAGTGCTGCCAGAAGCAGAGGTGATACAACCTCCTTTTTCTCACCAAAGCATCTGTTGTTTATGAGGCCAAGGATGGCATCAACCTATTTGGCCCCAGGCAGATACTTCCTGCTCAGCTAACTTGTCTATTGCTCCTTTTAGGTCTTTTGCAACCTCTGCTTCTTGGAAAACAGTCCTGCATCCTGTAATTATGGACAGATCCCAGGATTTGGAGCTCAAATCCTGCCCAGACCTGTTGTGTCAATTCATATTGAGTGTCTGTACTAGGTCTGGTCTCTCTATACATGTTGTGTGGGTTATGTCTGCTGGGTCTTTTAGCTGGGTCTCCAGCTCCAGAAGTGTTTTAAGCTCCCTGTGTGCCCATCTCTCTAAACTGGAGTCCCATGTTCAGATTCTGCTTCTCAATGAATACCAGACCAGCAGCAAAGACCAGAGTCCTGATGTGCCACTTTGTACTGTGTAGGCATGAGCACTAGACCAGAATGAGTCCTGCACAGAAGCATCTCATAAAAGTCCATGTAAAAGTCACAGATCATCAAGTCCAATCATGAACCCAACACTGACAAGTCCCCTATGACTAACCCATGTCCCTCAGCACTGTGTCTACACGACTCTTCAATCCCTCCAGGGATGGGGACTCCACCACTGCCCTGGACAACCCCTTCCAATGCCTCACAACCCTTGCAGCAAAGAAATTCTTCCTCACATCCCATCTCAACTGCCCTGGGTGCAACTTGAGCCCATTTCCTCTTGTCCTGTCCCTTGGTCCTTGTTGAACAGACCCACCCCCACCTCTCTCCACCCTCCTCCAAGGGACTTGCACAGAGCCACAAGGTCTCCCCTCAGCCTCCTTTTCTCCAGGCTCAACACCCCCAGTTCCCTCAGCCGCTTCTCGTTAGACATGTCAAGTAAGAAGTAGCCACTGTCTAATTCCCCTCAGCCAGCAAGTTAAACCAACAGCAAATGAGTCTTCCCCCCATGTCACCCTTGCCCCTGCCACCCCAGCCCTGGCACCACTATAGGCAGTGAGTTAAACCTCTTGCAAAATTGCCCATCCTTGCCAAGCCCGGATCAACCAGGCAGCGAGTGACAGTGCTCCCATTAAGTTGTCACACACCGGATGAGTTCCTCTTCTGCAAGATTGCCAGAGATCTATTGTCCCTAAGGGTTTGAGTGTTTAAAATATGTTTAGTATCTTCATATTGTTTAGTATCTTCACTGTATCCGGGGCTGCACCCAGAGCAGCGTGGGCAGCAGGTGGAGGGAGGGGATTCTGCCCCTCTGCTCCGCTCTCCTGACACCCCACCTGCAGTGCTGCCTCCAGTGCTGGGGCCACCAACAGCACAAGGACATGGAGCTACTGGAGCCAGTCCAGAGGAGGCCACCAGGATGATGCGAGGGCTGGAGCAGCTCTGCTGTGAGGACAGGCTGAGAGAGTTGGGGCTGTTCAGCCTGGAGAAGAGAAGGCTCCAGGGAAACCCACTGTGACATGAAGAGACAAATCTTCAAAAGGGCTGGTTGAAATCCAGCCCCTATTCACCCTGGGGCTTCTCTCTCTTCATCCAAAAGGAGAATGTTCCTTCAGATCACCAAGGTGTTTCAAGGCCAGACTCGCTGATATCCATGGGCAGCATTTCAGTGGAGGAAGGAAAGGCAGATAAGATATTTGGCTGGAGAGATGCAGTGATTTTCCACTTCTCTGTTACAGTCCTTGCAGAGACAGCAAAAGGATTTTCCTCGGAGCAAGAAATATTCCTCACAGCATATTTCCTTTCAAGGTCTGCAGGAACTTGGCAATACCATGAAAAGACTTCTCCTGAGGGCAATCCCAGAGTCCAGCTGCTTGTGGATTCCCAAACCAGGTTGTTTCCATGCATGCAACAACCCTCAGCGCATCTCTTCTCAAGGAGTTCCCCTTCCCTGTTCACTTTTATTAAGCACCACATTGAAAGTAAAGAAGGTCCTTTGCATTAGGACCTGCAAAGTGGAGACCTCCTGCTCTTGCTTGTTGTGAGCCTGTCATGGACTAGGCACCTCCAGAGCATGATTGTAGTAGTTTAACTTGACTGGCAGCCAAACACCACACAATCTCTCACACCTCTTCCTCTTTCCCCCCCAACCCAGAGGATAGGGGAGAGGACTGGAGAGGTAAATGTAGGGAGACTTGTAGGTTGAGATAAAAACAATTT
>NW_010296664.1:0-3572 GCF_000700745.2 Antrostomus carolinensis | reverse complement strand
CAAACCAGTCTGGGATTCTGTGATTCTATACCACCCTGGTACAGAAAGGGACAGGCATTGCTGCCTGGCTGCCCGTGCAGCCTCAAGGTGGCAAATACATCACAACACCACATCCCTCTCCTTGCTGCCATTGCTACAGCCTCTGCGAAAAAAAACCCCAACAAAACAACAAAAAACTGCTGTGCAGGAACAACTGCTTTGCAGAAGTTTTGCCTGCCCTGTTCAGCCGAGCTGCAGGGAGGACAGAAAAGGGCCCTGTCCCCATCCCCAGCACGTCACTACCAGCAGAAAGCAGACAACAAGGGCAGCATCACCTGAATACAATCCCAGATAAAGCCAAGAAGAGCTAAACAAGGGTTTTTTTCATATTTGTACAGTGCTTGTGGAAAATAACACATTTAGTACAGAGACAATAAAAGGATGCAGTGAACCACTGAAGAAAAAGCTAATGTTGGCCTTATCCAGGCAACTTTATCAGAGACACAAAGATTTTAAGGCTTAAAATGACCTTCGTTCCTACCTGACTTCCTTATTACCAGAGAATTGTACCAATGACCTCAGCTTTTGACACAGCAACTGTTGTTTCACTAAGGTACCTCATTCACAGGAGACCTCTGAGATCTGTCATCCCTTTGTAGGGTGGATAGTGGTCCACGTCCCACCACTAGTTTGTCTGGTTTGTATTTTTCTGAATTACTCAGTGCTGGTTCTTCATGTGCTTCATGCAGTGCAGTATTACAGTGTGACTTTTAAAGACAGGACCACAGAAGATGTTTTTTTGTGTCCATGTTCTCCCACAGGACGGAGGACACAGGGCAATACAATTTCCCCCAACAGGCCAGCAAGCAAGAGGCTGCAGAACAGGAGGAGCATGAGGCTGCCAGGGAGTGAAGCATATGGGATGCTGGGGAAAGGTCTGAGCTGTCCCAAAACAGTTAGGTCAGGGAAAATTCCACACCTTTTACAAACCCAGGCAGTCTGAAAAGAAAGGAGGGATGGGTACTGGGGATGGCTGGGACAGCGTCTGTCCCAAAGGACCCTTCTGCCAAGGACCTTGTCCTTTTCTCCACCTTCCAACAGCTCTTTCCTACCCTGCTGCCCCCTTTTTTTTTTTTCCTGCCCCATGGGTTTCACTTCCCAGGTTGGTGCCGTTGGGGGCATTTTTTGCACCTACCTTGTTAGCCAGCGACAGGCAGGGGTTGGGATCCCGATCCGGCTGTTCAAGCTTGACAATGGTGATGAATCCTGATTCAGTGTGTTCATCCTCGCTGGTGTTGCACAGGGACAGTGGATGGGACTGCAGGACAAAGGCAAAGGGAAACTCAGATCCTGGGGCTCAGCACTGCAAAGTGTGGTCCAAGCCCACCAGAAACTCTGTGCCATAAGGACCTGCCCAGAGGGTGTAGGACACCCCTGTGGTGGGCATCCCCACCACTGCTACATCCCATGGACCTGTCTGAGAGTCAGTGAGGCTTTGACCACCACAAGAAGCAAATCACTGTCCAAGTTTTGGTCCATCAGGAAAATGTCCCAGAGAAAGGTGGAGATTCTACCTTTCTGGTGGCTGCACTCAGCTTTGACTTTGCCCCAGTCACAGACATGCAAAGCCAGAGCAGCCTGTGAGACCACAGCCCGTGACTTCTGGGACAGAGCATCCCAACAGCCCAGGTCCTGGTGCTGCAAGGACTGTCACCATCCTCAGGCCTCAGGACTCTCTGCATGCAGCCAGATTGGTCCCAATGCTCTGGGCAAGGTGAAGGGATCACAACAAAAGCAAACTCCTGGTGCCCTCCAAGCTTCAGTGCTTCTTGTTTCTAAGCCACCAAACTTGACAACTTTTTGGTAAATCTGCAGAGGAGAAGCCAAAGGAAGGACTGAAAAAACTGAAAGCAGGTAGAGAAGTACCGGGAATGAGAAGGGAGAGGAAAAGATCTCAATAACCACATCCCCAGTGAGTCCTGGAAAAATGTTCATCAACTTGAGCCAAACCACTGGCAGCAGGAGCTGAGACAGGACGGGGTCAGGGCACCGGTTCTGGGCACACACCTCTGCAGAGCATCCAGTGCAGTGTGCCCAGCACGACACACGCTGTGGGGCTCACTCCTGTCAGGGGCACTCTGAGTTTCAGTAGTCAAGCCCTGTCTCCAGGGAAGAGCTGGGATGGGCAGTGCCTGCTGCCCATGGCTGCACCTCATTCCTGTGCGTTCACCGTCACGGTGACACCTCCTGAGCGCTGCTCTGATCCCTGCCTGGGAAGTGTGCGATTGCTAGACTCCAGTCTAGCACCAGAGGGACAATGGTCTTGTGCTGATGGCAGGAGGTTGAAGGAAACTCCAGTTCACATGTTGGCTCCCTCTTGGGAGTCCCATCATCTTGCATGAGCCCTGCCCACCCCCCAGCTCTTCCTATAAAAGCCATCTGGCTTCCTCCTCTGTGGCTACGTTGTGGTGTATGAAGCACACAGGTTATGGTATGGAAAAGCCTGTAAATACCAAGGTTGCTGGACAACTTTTATTACTGCATCAGTGTGTGGAACTGTAGAAACAAGCAAGAAAGCTCAACATTACAAATCAGGAGGATCAGGGCAGGCTTTGTATCTGGTGTCCATCCAGAAGCATGCCTGGAAGGTTGCCTACCCTGCAGGTAACCCTGCAATAGCATCAAAGTGCTGTGAAAAAAAGGCTGCTGTCTTAAAAGATTTAAAAACAGGGGGAGGAATTGTCAGAGCAATCCAGAGACACCCCTCACTCTCCATCCACCCTTGGCCATGCCCACGCTGGCCCAGGGGCCATGAGGCACCATTCCTCCCATCCTCAGGCTGCTGCACAGACCTGGGGCACCAAGGGTTGTGGGCTCACCCCTTGGCATGGGGCTGGCAGGAGCTGGGGAATCTCAGAATCACAGAATGGTGGGGGTTGGAAGGGACCTCAGGAGATCATCCAGTCCAACCCCCCTGACAAAGCAGGTTCCCTACAGCAGGTTGCACAGGAAAATGTCCAGGTGGGTTTTGAACATCTCCAGAGATTCAAGGCAGCATGACTCATGTGGACTGTTTTTAGCCATGTCCTTCAAGAGGAGATGCACCATGCCCACTCCTCGCTGCCGACAGGAACGGTGTGTGGGCAATTCACTCAGAGGCAGCCATCTGTATGGAAGCCTTCCAAAGAAAAAGGAGATGAGCAGCACCTCCACTCACCCAGAGATGCAAACTGTCCTCGTTGGTGTTCCTGGGCATGGGGAGAGCAGAGCTCGGCCTGGCAGAGCCTCTGCGGCAGGAGAGGTGGGTGGGCAGCACTAAGATGGTCTGGGGCTGTGTGTACGGACCTAGTCCAGGTCTGTACACATCCTGCCCTGCATCTCCCCACCTGTTCAGAGCCCCCCTCCCTGGGGCCAAGAGATGTCAGTCTCACCCCAAGAGCCTGGGCAAAGCCCCCAGTGCTGCAGCAAGAGCTGCCATGGCTTGGTGGGGCTCTTGGACGGATCCTGCCCCCACCTCCCACTGAGCTACAGAGCCGAGCTTTCTAGCACTAAGTCTTGGGCTATGTGCTGGTTTCACTGGGCTGGCACTGGGC
>NW_010296663.1:705-914 GCF_000700745.2 Antrostomus carolinensis | reverse complement strand
ACTGCGGTGACGTGACCCTGGGACTGTCCCCAAGAAGGAACCAGGATCTGACTTTGATCAGGACGGGGCTGGGAGGGGACCTGGCTCTTCCTCCAGCATGACGCCAGCGCTTCCCGCAGCCAGGCTGGGCGGGCAGCGGTGCTGGGGGGACACACCCGGGCCAGCCATGCCAGCCCCGGGGGAGCAGATCAGCGTCCATCCCTCCCACC
>NW_010296663.1:0-545 GCF_000700745.2 Antrostomus carolinensis | reverse complement strand
ACCTCATCTGCAGGGCCAGGGAAGGACCCAAAACAGGAGCCTGACCCCAGGAAAACCCCTGTGACCCGCACCCACTTAGGGGGGGACCAGAGTCGCCAGGAGGGGACCCAGCTGCCTTGGGAAAGCTGGGTGGATCTGTCCAGCACATGGACACGGGGGTCTCCCACCCTGTGGCCACGGCTGGCACCCCGTGGCAGGGTTCCACCAGCTGCCCCAGACCCTGCTGTCCCCACCCCAACCGGGTGGCCTTGGGGACGGGGAAGGAACCAGCCCAACTGGCCATTTTTTTTGGCAGGAGAGGCAGCCAGCACCTTGCTCCATCCCTGCTAACCCAGGGACACAGCAGGGCCTCAAAACCAGAGGTCACTGGCCACAGGGCCACCCGGGCCGGCTCAGTGGACCCGGCCCGATGCTCTGTCCCTGGGGACAGGGCGCTACTCTGCACCAGCACCGTGACTCAGCACAGATAAGGCGCATGTGGTGGTGACATGGGGCACAGGCGGCTGTCACCCCCAGCACAGCCCCACTGGGTGGCACCAGGCAGC
>NW_010296662.1:9109-10901 GCF_000700745.2 Antrostomus carolinensis | reverse complement strand
GGGGCAGGACCCCAGGGGGCATGCATCCCTGTGGGAAGGAGCCCTGCACCCTCAACGCTGACTGCCTCTGCCGCTCCCTTGCAAACGGGCTGCCGGAGGATTTCTCTGCTTTCTCCAGGAGCTCCCCAAAGCTGGAGCCCCGACCCCAGGTAGGTGCCAGGGGGCCCTGCACTGGGCATGGGCTCTGCCCTGGGGTCCATCATCCATTCACTGCTCTCCCCTCTGCAGGGCAGCGCCTGGCCATACCCCCGGCAGAGCTCGGCCCATGCCCAGCGCATCGCCAGGGCCAAGTGGGAATTCTTCTACGGCTCCTCGGATACCCCAAAGACAGGTAAGAAGTCCGTAGGGGGAATGCCCTTGGTCAGACTTTGCAAGTCTGAAACTCTGCTGGGACCCCCTCTAGGGCTGCCCATCCCTTGGGACTTGTCAGTGCCCACTGGACAGCTGAGATCCCCCCAAGATCAGCCAGTCCATGTCCTCCTGGGGTCAGATCCTGCATGCACTGACCTCCCCGCAGAGTCCCCTGCAGCCATGCAAAGCATCGTGCAAAGAGGGTGACACAGAGCTCTGGCCCCTAGCAGCCCCTGGCTGCCTCTGCAGAAGGGCTTTGGGGTTCAAATGGGGGCTCAGGGTTGGCTGTGGGTGCACAAGCACCGGCAGCATCCAACTACTTCCCCTCTCTGCCTCCTGCCACCCTTTTTCCTTTCTGCTCCCCCTCTCAGTTCGCTGGTGCCTGTCACACACATGACCCCACTCTCAGGGTGTGTGTGGTGCCACAGGAGCAGCTCCCTGCTGCTCCCTGGCACAGCTCACTGAAGCTCTGTGTGCTTGGGGCTTTCTTGCAGGCTCCTCTGCCCCCAAATCTGCTCCCCGGGCTGAGCCTCCTCAGAAGCCCATCTGCCTGCTGCCCACCGAGTTGCCAGGGTCGACGCCTGAGCACAGCCTGAGCCATGTGGAGGTGGAGATAGAGATGTCTCCTCCAGGCAGCCAGAAGCCAGGCTCCTGCGAGACTGGGATTATAAGGAGGACAGTGAAGTACTCTGAGACAGACCTGGACACCGTGCCACTGAGGTGCTATCGTGAAACCAACATCGATGATATCCTGGCCGAGAAGGAGGAGGTGGATTCGGCAATTGAGAGCCAGAAGGACAGTGAAAGCAACCCAAGCTTTGGGGGCACCCCGGGCAGGAGGAACAGCACGCCGGAGGAGCCCCCCACCCTGGGCACCAGCTTCCCAAAGGACAGGCTGCGAGACGGGGATGTGGATGAGGACGATGAAGTGTTTGAGGCAACAAGGAAGGAGAACAGGGACAGGTGAGGGTCTGTGCATGAGGGCAAAAAGCTCCTCTCAGCTTCCTTATTGTCTCATGCATGGCAAAACAAGCTCTGCTGAAAGTGTGAGCCAAAAATCCCAGTAGCTCCATGCGAGCTGTGCGTGGGAGTCCGACAGGGTCCTGGATCGCCCCACTGGTATTGGGACTGGGACTGAGTCTGGGAGAGACTGGGAGGGGGCCCTCACTACCCTGTGGAAAGATTAGGGCAGCACAGGTCATCCAGCCCTGGGCACTGCGCTGTGGGCCTTGCTCCCCTGGGGTGAGCCCTGCAGCTCAGGCTCCCCGGTGCAAGTCCCGACAGGTTAATTATGTCCTGCCCCAGTGCTGCCTGGTGTTGGGGTGACAGTGTCAGGGTGCCTGAGCCCAGGCTGTGTCCTGGAGCTGCTGTGTGACAGCAGGTGCTCCCGGGCTGCCCTCCCCTCCGCAGACAGCTGTGCTTTGGCAGTGGGAGCAATCCC
>NW_010296662.1:6705-9064 GCF_000700745.2 Antrostomus carolinensis | reverse complement strand
AGTGGGGGATGCACTGGGCTGGAAAAAGCCTTTTGTTGTCTTTCGTGCTGTTTTTCGCTTGTGTGGCAAAACCCCCTGTGCTGGGAGGCTGATGGAGTGGGTGACATCAAGGTTATCATTCAGTTGCCCACCCATGGGCCCATAACACCATTCAAGCTGCCATCTGCCCTGTGCCGGGCACTGGCAATTAGGACCTATGGGCGATGGCATTTTGGCCTGTGGAGTGTCCTCTGGAGTGGTGGTTTGACAATGAGGTGTGATCTACCTGCCCCAGGAGGCATCAGGAGGGGAAGGAGCTCCAGACCACTGTGTGGGACAGCTGCCTGGAGGGTAAAGGCCCTGGCAGGGAGTGGGAGATGCCTGTGCAGGCCATGGCAGCCAAGGGCGTCTCCTGACATGGGTATCAGCAAAGTCCTGGGTGAGATTAGGGGGCTCAGCATCATCAGCCAGTGCTCTGCAGGAGTGGGGAGAGGTCTCGCCTGGGCGGTGCCTGGGATGCCGCACGGCAGCATGCACTCACCTAGCTGTGCAAAAGGCAGGCGGGGAGCATTTAGGTGGAAGAAAAAGAAAAGGGAGGTTTTGATGTCGGCGGTGGGAAAAGATAATGAAAATATAACCGCCAGTGGTGCCCCTGCACTGGGAAGAAGCATGAAGGTGCTGGGCTGCTGGGGTGGGAAGGCGTGCATCCCGAGGGGAGCTGGGCTCCTGCCAGTTTGTCCAGCCCTTGTATCTCTAGTGGAGGGGATGGATACATCCCTCCCTGAAACCTGCCCTGTCCTCAAAAATGTTGGGTTCTAGAGAAAAGCTGAAAATAAGCCATTTGTAATATTTTTTTTCCAAATGAATAGTGATGGAAGTTTTGAGTAGGATGTAAAGTTATTACCACTGCAAGCAAGTTCTTCAAGTTACTCTAACAATTATCTTGCATAGTGATATTTTACTTCCAAATACATACTAGGCCACTACAAGTCCTCTGAGCTGTAAGCCTAGACCTGCTTTTTGCCCTCTGAGACACCTTATTGTAGCTCTCCAGACAGCACTGGAAAGTTTGGATGTATCCTTAAATGCATTGTTGCCCTAAAAATGATGCTCCCAGTAAAATTACTGATGTGTAAATACGGGCATTGCATTCATTTCACATGGCTTCTTTGTAGACCAGTGGCTCTTCTGATTTGCAGCCTCCTGAATATTCCCCAGGTAGGTGCAGACCCTGCGGACAGTGTCTTGAAAATCACGAGCCTCAAACCATGAGCTTGTTTAGTCCCTGCATCACAGCCCTGGGTTTTTGCTTACGCACTGTTTCTGAGCTCTGCAGCTGCAGTCCTCCTCCCTGTTTACCAGTCACCAGTATTGATGTTTTCTACTTCAAGCTTTCTGCTTTGCCTGCTCACAGGAGTGGTGATGCTGGGGTGATTAAGAAACCCCTCGGGCTCCTCGGAGCTGGCCCATTCTGCTGCTGCAGGAGCTGCTGTATCCCAGACCTGTCCCTGTAGCTGGAAAGGACCAGCCCTACAAAATTACTGAAGCGCTGTTGGATGCTGAATTGCAGCATTTAGACATGTAAATCCCTTTGAAAATCTACCCCTAAAGGTTTAGCACCTTCTTCGAGGGGAATTTTGGCTTGATAGTATCTTGTTGTCCTTTATATTCTGGCCAAAGGGCATCCTCTTTGGTGATTTACCCTCCCAAAATAAGAGAGCTGCTAACAGCTGGCTGGACACTGGGCTAAAAACATCCATCGCCAAATCAAATGAGACTTGGAAAGTGACAGAAGAAACGTTGTCTCCTTACAACAAATCTGCTCCCTGAATATATTTAGAGTCAGATCTACTGACTCTAATGACTAGTCTAAGCCTTTACTGTCTTTATTCCTGAGAGCCGAGACCTGTCAGTGAGAGCGAGCTCAATTCCCTTCCTCTCCGAGCATCGGCAGTGCTGGCTAAGATGGGGGCAGGGCCCGGCTGGGCCCGCAGCACCCGTGCCTTGGGCTGATAACAGAGAAGAGGCTTTGCTGGGGGGTGCCCCATTCCCCCGAGAGCACAGAGGGCTGGAAGGAGGCAGAGACGCCTTTTCTCCCTGCAAGCAGAGCAGCCTCGCCTGGGAAAGCCCTTGGCTCTGCTACCTGGAGAGCCTTTCCAGAGCCTTTGTGCTCGCTGCTTGGCAGAGAGAAAAACAGCTGCAGGGCAAGCCTTGTTGGGGATTAAAACATGGTTATGGCCCTGATTTCATCAAACCCTTAACTGGTAGGCACAAGCTTCTGATGTGCTGTGCTGAGGCTGAGCCTCTGTCCCAGAACCCAACGTGGCCACAGAGCCACAGCTCAGGGTGAACACTCCTGCGTCCCACAGGCTGCTGCCGC
>NW_010296662.1:6050-6652 GCF_000700745.2 Antrostomus carolinensis | reverse complement strand
CGCCCGCCCCCTGCCGATGAGCTGGGAGAGATGCCTGCAGCTCATGAGGAAGGTCTGGGGACAGCGTGACCCTAGTGTGGTGGTGTGGATGTGGCAGGGCAGCGTGGGCAGCTGGCAGGGGATTGCAGCACCCCTGGTCAGCACCTGCGGCTCCGCGTGGGTTGGAGTTGGACACTGAGCCCTAAGAGTGGGCAGCTGCCGGGCTGGAGGAGATGTGCGAGGGAGCCTGAGGGACTGCAAGGAGCTGCTGGGGCTGGTCTGTACAAGAGCTTTGTTCAGAGAGGAATAAAGCAAGGGGCTGCTGGGTGGAGCTTTACAGCCTCACCTTCTTCCAGCTGAGCTGGGATCCCCACACAGTGCCAGCCATGCCTGTGCAGGCTGGAGGAGCAGGTCGTGATAGGGTGTAGTCAGGGGCCTGGAGGGACACAGCAGCTTTTGGCAGATAGAGAAAACCATTGAGGACCTGAGGAGAGAGATTCTCCCCCCTTCTCCCCCCCGCCAGGGATGGCACAACTCTGCAGCACCAAGTGGGGAGAACGGGGTGGGCCCCTCCCCTCCCACCAGCTCTCAGAAGCAGCTGCTGAAGCCCAGTCGCTCAGACC
>NW_010296662.1:5691-6004 GCF_000700745.2 Antrostomus carolinensis | reverse complement strand
CAGTTTGGCTGTCGGCTCCTGGGATCTGCTTCCCCTCCATACCTGCCTGGCCCACTCCCAAGGAAGGCTCGCCACCTCTCCCACCCCAACTCAGGGCTGGAAACCTATTTGCTTTCCTGCTGCCCTTTGCCTTTGCACAGATGCTCAATTACAGCCTCTGCATCTCCTCCCCTCCTCTGCTCCTCCCAGCTGCATTTATCTGGCTTTGTGATGGTGCGGTGACCCTTCCCAGGGGGCTGGAGAGGGGGGCGGGAGGGTGGCAGCTGGGGAGGCCTGGGCAGCGCAGCAGGGGCCGATGAAGAATCTAGGTCTG
>NW_010296662.1:2731-5658 GCF_000700745.2 Antrostomus carolinensis | reverse complement strand
GTGCAGGCAGCATTGCACCCACGCTACTGCAGCTAGATCCTTCTGGAGTTGAATGGCTTTGCGATTGATATTTCGGGGTGGAGAGGTTGCTTCCAGAGCTTGGATGGTGTGGACAAAAACAGTTTATGTTTTTTCTGAGGCTTAGTGGCAATATACTTGACCACAAGAATGAGCCAAGCTCCCTTTCCTGGGAACAAGCTCCCTTCCGTCCGCTGGTGTTGTCATCCCTGGCACAGCCTATCACCTTCCTTCTGGATTCGAGGTGCAAAACAAAGTCAGCGTTGTTAGCTCGGTTTAGTAGCACACAGCTGGGCGGTAAGGACAGTAAATGCACATTCACATCTGTAAACCTCATCTGCAGATGCTAAACAGGTTTCTTCTGCCTTGTCTTCGCCAGAAAGCCACCCCAGAGATGGTTGCTCCTGGTGCTCCTATGGGAATGGTGAGAGTGTTGAGCAGTGTTGCACAGCCAGGGAAATGCTGGTGGACGGGCGAGAGCAGCCTCCCTCCTGCCTTGCTTACCAGCGTCTGGCTTTGCTGCGCTCCCCCTGAAGCCAGCCGGCTCTCCGGGGGAGTCAAGCTGCCAGCTTTTGGCCTGCTGAAGTAATAAGAGTGAGGTTTTTAAGCAGTATGGGAAGGCTAATGAATGAAAATCATTTGGTGTTTGTAACAGCAACCATCTTCTGAGCCCTCTTTACGAAGCTGTTTGTTCATAACAAACGTTATGACAAGCTGGAGCAGTTCCTCTCCTTTTATCAGAGGAGAGAGTGGCATAGCAGGTGCTTTTCTACTGCTTTAATAAAATGGTGGCGGCTTATGAGTAAAGTGGGCTTTTGGGGCCGTGTTTGTGCTTATACGGCTAAAGCATTGATGTTCCCTGGGTTGGAAATGTCCCTGCTGTCACGTGCTCAGACAGATGGGCAGGCTGCACTTCACCTCATTTACAGGACAAAACACTCAGGGCTTCAGGGTTTAGAAACTCCTGTGTCAGGCTGGACCCAGACCTGTGTTGGAGACAGGCTAGGCCTTCCTGTGGGGCTGATCCCTGACAAGATGATGAGCCAGGACCAAGCCTGGCCTCTAGGACATGGGCCAGCTCAGATGCCCAAGACCACTCCATTCTGTCTGGGGGAAACGTGGGGCTCAGCATCACCTTGTGCTGGGTCCCAGACATCTCCTGAGACTGGCCAGCAGACCTTACAGTTAGGTGTTAGTGAGCACTGTGCTGCATTCATGGAGGAAGGTGTCACACTGTCCTGAGCAGCTTCAGGAGGAGCCTTCTGAGTGCCAGGAGCTCTAAAGGCTCCTGGAAGATTCAGGCATCTCCAGGTTTGGTTAGAAATGGAGCTGAACTCCATCCTGCTTCTGGTGCTTGAACCTTTTATTGGATCTAAGCTCAAGTCAAATGACTGGGAGCAGTAGCCATCTCATAAGCTTCTTATGAGTATGAGCCACTAAAGGAACAAAAGTCTGTGGCACATTAAAGTAGAAGCATATGTCTGGAGGGAGGCCAGCCCAGTCCCTCCTCCCATAATGTCTTGGGCAGGCAAGGTATTTTCCTGGAGGTCTACAGATGTTCAGAGGAGATTTCTGCCCTCCCCAGTTTCCTTCTGGAGCAGCGTGTGGGCTTTTGTTTTGAGGCTTTGATCCCTTCCTCCTCAGTGACCAGTTATTCTCACTTTCTTTGTTTCTAGGATCATGGACCAAGACACACAGGGTATGCTCAAGTCTCCAGTGCCCTTCCTCCTAGGGCACAGCCTCTCCAAGGATGGCATGGACTCTTTCAGTAAGCATTTTGAGAGCATCATGGAGTCCCATCGAGCCAAAGGCACATCTTACACCAGCCTGGACTCCATTGACATCCTATCCTCCCCAGCCCACACTCATGGGACCTTTTTCACTTTTGACCTCCCAACCCTCACCCCAGAAATACAGGGACAGATCCGAGACAGCGCCAAGCTGATTGAGGAGAACTTTGCTCCTCTGGCTCATTTGGAACCAGACTCTGGGACCAGTTCGGCCACAGATGCCCCCTGGATGGAGAGGGAGGAGGAGCGGGGGAGACGAAGGAAGGGTGCTCGGCACAGCCCTTGCCACTCAGAGGACAGCTTTGGTATTCCCTTGGCCTCCAACACCAGGTGAGTGACCAAAGTTGCTTGCTGTCCAGCTGGGCCACCAAGGCTTGATGTGGAGTCTAACCTTGTGTGATGCATTTTGCAGCCAGAGGCTAAACTGTGTTGTTGGGGAAGAGGGGAAGGGTCAGGACTGGGTGTGCTGGATTTTCTGTGAAGTGGCCAATCAGGCTAGTGATCACCGTGGTGTGGTGGGCATGTTGGTGGGAGCACATCTCCTTTTTCATCTTTGCCAACTTTGTTGATGCTGGAGGGCTGAGGTTTCCTCTAGCCTAGCAAGCAGAGAGTCCCAGGACTTCAGTCCCGTGGTGTTCCCCTTGCAGGACGGTCCGGTATCCATGGTAGCTGTGGGGAGAGACCAGTCAGAAGTCAAATACCGGTAGAAATTCAACAGCCTTTCCCTCCTGGAGGCCAAGACTTCCTGATATTGCTCCACCCCTCACCATCTGAGTAGCAGCCTCCTGTTTTTTGAGGGAAATAGTCCTGTAGTCTTGTACCTGTTGTCTTGGACTCCTGAACCTCCTCAGCCTTGTGTATGTTGGGAGATGGAGGGCAGAGATGAGCACAGCCCACCAAAGGCTCCTTGTACATTGCTCCATGCCTGCCTGCACCTGGGCTCAGGATGGCTGCCCCATGCCTTGGTTGGCACCACTGGTGGAGTGGGCTGGGGGAGCTCAGCACCATCACTTCCAACCTGTCCCTGTGTGGGACCTTGTCCAGGCTGAGATGCTACCTTTCTGCACTCCACCCCCTTCCAGCAAAGTCTTGGGCTGAGGCACTTGTGATGTGGCAGGG
>NW_010296662.1:0-2714 GCF_000700745.2 Antrostomus carolinensis | reverse complement strand
GCAGGTTGGAAAGCCACATCTTTCCCTTTTCCAGGGTGCACTCACCTGGAGTGTGGTCAGGTCCAGTCTGGATGTCAGGTCTGGTCCAGTGGTTCAGCTACAGAGCTGATAGCTCTTGGAGAACTTGATGTCTCAGTCACGCTAGCATGTTTGCATTGTCTCCCTGCAAGGTCTTTCTGCCCAGTGACCTTCTGTGCAATGCCAGAGCCTCCTGAATCCCTCACCCACTTTCTAGGCTTTGATCTTTTCCACATCAAACTTCTTTGGATTTGGTCTTTTCCAGACCAAACCTATGCCACTTCTGGTTGCAACCTGTGCCATCCTTGTAGGCAGCTTAGGGTGGCCAGGTTGGGTTCTCAGCTCTGTGTCCTTTATGATGCCTGCAGTCAAGAGAGGAGAGTGGGGAATCGCATCTGCTCTGTGGTCCCTGAATCGCCACTGCAAGGGCATTTTTGGGGCAGAGAGGCTCCGGGTTAGGCCTTCCCTTTCTTCGGGTGACTGAAGCCAGGGACATGGTGGCACAGAGGCCAGGCAAGGTTTGTGCAGTAAAACTGGGGAAGTCCGAGAGGCACGAGGCAGTGAAGAGTGGCAGCATCCAGCCATAATCAGTGCTCTCTTTGGGAAGAATTGGCTTCCTATTCCTCTGCCAAGGCAAGGGACTGAAACAGAGAGCCCTGGAGAAACTGAGAGGACAGTATCTGACTTACTGTCCACAGAGTGCCATCATACCACAGCAACACCGCTGCAGGGCACGGGGAGGTGTGAGGGCGCAGAGACACAGCTAGCAGCAGGAACAGCGATGAGGTGGTTTAACAGAGGTGTTTCCTCACCGGTTCGTAGTCAGTGGAGCGCAGAGCATGCCAGCAGTGCTGAGAACGCCGCGGCACTGTGCTCCCCTCCTAGCCCAGGTTTCAGAGCAGCACTGGGCTGTGGCACAGGCCATGGAGGGGTGTCGTGTGTGTCCCCCAAACTGCACTGGATCTGTGCTGAGCCCACCTTTGCTGAGCCTCTTGTCTTCTCCTCTTCCAGCCCTCACAAGCAGGAGTACCTCTGCTTTGGTGGCAGTGGAGCACAGGATTCCTCCCCTGCTGCAGCCCTCATTGCGTTCCCTGGCTTGGGGACCCGGAGGCTTGGGCTTTCCATAGCACTGTAAGCACCAGCCTCACCTTCTCTTACACACACACAGAGTCCCAAGCTACTGCTTTCCCCATTTAGAAACAATTCCCTTGGTTATTGGTAGGTCCCTGCACACCTCTTCTCTCAGTCCTGTTCAGGCCCTGTTTCTTTCCCATCTCCTGGGCTGTGGGTGATGTCCAGACTCGCTCTGCTGCCCTGCCGCAGATGAGCAGGTGTCCTGCCTCCAGCAGCGGCTTAAGCCAAGGCTGCAGGAACGACGGTGAGAAATGATGTGTCCAGGAGCAGAGCCCTGCCACGGGCCCCAGGCAGGCAGCAGCCCAGCTCTGCTCGCTGGCATGGAGTGAGCCATTTCCGCCACGGTAGACAGAGGCGGATGTGGTTGGGATCTGGTGTCTTGTGTGGTAGAGAGGAGTGGAGATTGGGACTGGCAGCCTGAGCTGGACTGGGGAGCAGGGAAGGCATGGAGTACCAGGGGCTGAGACAGCCCATCATCTGCAGCATCAGGCAGAAGGCAGCAGGGGTTCTGGCAAGGGAGAGGTGCAGGAAGTTTCCTTTTTCCCCATTGCTGGTGCTACCACCTTTCTAGACTCTGAGTGGAGCCAACCATGGGGCTGAAGCTTCCCAAGTAGTTTGAAGAAGTGGCTGGGCTGGTTGCCCAAAGGTTCCCGTGAACTGGAGTCAGCGGCTCCTGGTGCCTGGCAGGGCTGTTCTGCTCAAGCGGACACTCCCATTAAGGGTTCTTTAATGAAAATTGCTGGGGAAAGGAGCTCAGGAACCTCTGCAGTCATTGGAATGCAACATCACCCGTGCCAGCGGGGCCAGAGCAGGGGATTAGCCACCACCTGCGGTCACAGGCAGTACAAACCGACTGGCACCAGCTCAGGTGGACTGAGGATCCCGGGCTCTGCTGTGGAGGCTGTGTTTTATGCTGGCTGTCGGCCTCAGGGTTGGCAGAGGTGACCTCAGGCTTCACGGCTTTGTCATGAGGGAAGACTGGTGACAAATGCCAGCGCATCTAGACCTGTGTGTGCTGTCCCTGCTGTGGCCATCCCTCTTGTGCCCAGAAAAACCTTTGGCATTATTTGTTGCAATGGTTGGGGTCTGGATGGCCCTGCAGCCCATGACTTTCCATCTCTCTTGGTGGTAGGAGCAGCCAAGCCGGTGATGCATTGCCAGGGAGATGTAGCGTCCCCTGCGGCTGGTGGCCTTGGTTTATGCAGCCTTGTGGCTCATGCCAAGGCTCTGGTGTCCCTCAACACGTGATAGTCTGAGACCATGCTTTTATCTTGACCTTGTGCATGGAGAGTGTGCCTAAGTGCAGACCTGGCCAGTCTCTCTTGGTGGTAGGAGCAGCCAAGCCGGTGATGCATTGCCAGGGAGATGTAGCGTCCCCTGCGGCTGGTGGCCTTGGTTTATGCAGCCTTGTGGCTCATGCCAAGGCTCTGGTGTCCCTCAACACGTGATAGTCTGAGACCATGCTTTTATCTTGACCTTGTGCATGGAGAGTGTGCCTAAGTGCAGACCTGGCCAGGCCTCCCTGGGAGCTGGGATGCCTCCGCCTCCTCCTCCTCCGCCTA
>NW_010296661.1:16313-18585 GCF_000700745.2 Antrostomus carolinensis | reverse complement strand
ACCTTGCACTTGGCCTTGATGAACTTCATGAAGTTTGTATGGGCCCAGCTCTCAAGCCTGTCAAGGTCCCTCTGGTTGACCTCACAGTCTGATGCATCTGCAGACACATCCATCCTGCATGCCCTGTTTGCCAAGTCAAGGTGATCTGCTGCAGGAGATAGGCTGTGCAAAAGAGGTTTTAAACTTGGTGGTCCCTAGGACAATGATCCAGCAATGCAGATGCTCTGGTGTATAGCAAGTAGTCAGAAATTCCATTGAAACCCTGTAGTGGGGACATTAATGATTAACCTCTTCAGTGTGTGCTCTCTGGAGTGGATTTTCCAGTATCTGGTAAGGTACTGAAGCTCTTGCTGACATGCGAGCACAGTTCAGTTTAACAGCGAGCAGCCCAGGCTGTTATCCAGTCTCTCAACCAGCCCACCACCTCCCTGCCAGGACCACGCAACCTTGGAGGCCACCTTAGCTCGGGCAAGATGCCTGGTAAGCATCCGTAGATCCATGTTTTGTGGTGTGTGGTCACTTCACCTCTGACTGCTGCAAACGTTTGGCTGCTTTGCAAGACAGGATGCACGCAGTACACTCAACTGGAAATATTCCTGGGCCTGACATCAATGTCATATAACTTAGCAGCTGGCAAGCAAGCGAGGGGACGTGTTGGAGCACAGATCAGAGTGAGGAGGGTGATAGGTATGCTTGTGCATACCTCCATTTATAGAATCATAGAATCACAGAATCCCAGACTGGTTTGGGTTGGAAGGGACCTTAAAAATAATCCAGTCCCAACCCCCCTGCCAGCAGCAGGGACACCTTCCACTAGACCAGGTTGCTCAAAGCCTCATCCAACCTGGCCTTCAACACTTCCAGGGAGGAGCAGCCACAACTTCTCTGGGCAACCTGGGCCAGTGTCTCACTGCCCTCACAGTGAAGAATTTCTTCCTAATATCTAACCTAAACCTCCCCTCTTTCAGTTTAAAGCCATTTCCCCTTGTTCTGTCATTAACTGCCCTTATAAAAAGTCCCTCCCCATTTCCAGCTCAGGCATATGCTTCACGGCCCTGAAAATACCAGACAAGGCAGAGGAGCAAGTGCACATTTCGGAGTGGACTGTTCGACATCTCTGAGCTGTTGAGGCTATTGTGCAGCTTGTTTCTCCTTCCCTCTTAATCAAGAACTGTCTGTTGCAACACAAAGGGCAAAATGCCGCAGCAGGAGACGACTGTGCTCAGGCCAGGAAAACCCAGCAGACATTTTTCTCCTTCCCTGGCGTTACCACTAGATGTCATAGGAAAAGCAACATATTCTTCTCTCCCAGATGGCATTTTGGAGGGTTAGTAGGTCCTCCTCCCACCACCGGACACGCAGCATCTTCCCAGCCTCTGCCTCGATGGCTTTGTCTGTCTGCAGAGCCCCTGGAAAAACCATCACTGCGGATTCAGGGTTCAATGGACATTGAAATGCAACTGAAACCTTTTTTTTTTTCCTAGTGCCGGGCTAAGCTGCCCGCTCAGACCCTCCTAGGAGGGAGCTGCACATCACCCTTTCTCAAAGAGGCGAGGCTGTCACACTGGGACACCTACAGCAATATGGTCCCCTCAAACAAGTCGGACAAACAAGGCCTTTATAGGCACTTTCTTTTCTTCTGGAGTGGAAGGGAGAGAAGCCGGGGGAGAACTCGGGGGCGTCCCACCGCAGCAGAGCAGCACACAAAGGCTCTCAATGAAAGGGGCACCAGCAAATCCTCTTAGGGGCTTCGCTGTGTGCACATTCATACCCCGGCCCCATCTGCCGGGGGGATCCCAGGGAGCAGCGGGGGGAGAGGGGCTCTCCCTGCCCCGCACAGCCAAAGCAAGCAAAGCGCATTCAGGGAGTGAGAAAGGGATGAAAAGAAAGGCCATGCCACGCCGGTGCAGAGCCCGGCGGTAAATGCAGCTCTGCCGGCGCTGTGGGGAGGGGGGTCTCGCTTATGGGGGGAGGGTCAGGCAGCTTTGGCAGAGGCTATGCGAGTGCTGGCCTCCCCCTTGGCCCCTGGGCATAAGATGGGAGCAAGTAGGGGAGACTTCACTGGGACCAAGATGGGAAGGGCGAGAGCATGGCACCTCCAGGCATGAGAGTGATGCTGGCTGCCCCGGCACAGAGGAATGCCCTCCGTGGGTTTAATGGTGCCTTAACTGGTGGGGAACTGGTGGGACTGCAGAAGGGTGGAGGTTACTGGCCCCCTGGGAAGCCAATGGGCTTGTGATGGTGCTCGATCCATGTGAGCCAAGCCATCCTG
>NW_010296661.1:8304-16303 GCF_000700745.2 Antrostomus carolinensis | reverse complement strand
TGAACAACTCCTGTGGGATTAGGGAGCCTGGAGGGGCTCTGGGTAGGCTCGTGGACATCCAGCATCACACATCCCTCAGAAGGCAGAGTAACAGCACATTTCATCTGAATGAGGTCAGAAGGATGGGATCCTATCCACCATCCTACCATCAGAGTGAAAGCAAGCTGCCTGATGCTTCTTCAAAGCCAGCAAGTGCCAGGACCAGAGGAACCATGCATGGGGCCACAGTAGAAGGTGGACAGCAGCTTCCAGAGCCTGGACCCAGGCATCCAGGAAATCTCCATGTCTATCAAGGCAGTGCTTTAGTTCACCAGGACTTTCAGCTCCTATGGAGACCAAACAGAGCTAACAGGACTTGTGTTTCTTGTCAAGACAGGAGAAAACCAGAGATATTTTTAGTCTGGTCTGGAGAAACCATCCATCCATCCCCAGAAGCAGACAATGAAGGTGAATCAGTAAATAACACACACCGATACCCACTTCTAGGTTTACCCTTGTTGCACCTCTTCTTTTTCCTGCCTGTCCTGCAGCCTCAACTCTCTTTGCATTGTGCATTGGTGAGCACAAGAATGTGTCTAAACAGAGTCAGTCAACACCAGGGATTTGTTCTCTGGTTCCCCAGGCTCAGGGAAGCCACTTTGCAGAGTTCAGACATGGGTGAGCAGATGATGAAGGTGAGGTCCCTTTTGGAAAGCACAGCAGGTAACAAAAGCCCAAGCAACCTAAGCTCAGCCTAAGCCCTCTGCCTTGCACGGGGAGGACTGATGTGCTTGTCTAGTGATGCCAGTGACTTGCATCAGTATGGAGAGAGTGGGGAAGACGTGATGTTCTCTCTCGTATGGACTGTGGATTTAATTACTGCAGCTAAAGCAGCTTGTGTCTCTTTCTAGACTGGCACTAGTCCAGCCCAGGGAGTGGTCCTTCCTCTCTGGTGGCCTGAAGCCAGTGCTCCAGGAGCCCTTCCAATTCTGCTGTGGTGTGGTTGGGTCAAGCACTTGGAGAACATCTCTTTCCTGCAGCTGGGTGGGGATGTCAGGGAAGGAGGACAAAGTGCTGGAGAAGCAAAGAGGATCAGGGTGCCCCAGGCTGCATTAGGTCTCTTCAGGAGGCAGTGGAGCACAGACGTGAGCAGGAGTGGGGCTGAGGTTGGGTTGTGGCTGCTTTGGGCAGTCACATCAGGGACCCTGAGGCTTTCAAGCATGTGGCTGAGGAAAGCATGAAGCTGTGGCAGCTACTTCCCAGCTGGGGAGCTCCAAAGCCCTGTGATGAGAGATGGATAGCAACAGATATGTGCATTATCTAGAGGATGCTGTTCTCTACTTCAGGCAGAAATGACTCATGAGCAGGCCGGGTAACTCCTGGTGCCAAGCTGGTTATGAAGGTCAGACAGTCTGTGCGTGGCTCTCCAGGGTGAGACAGTGTGAGACACAAACAGTGACGGACTGAAGGAGATAAGGAAGATGAAGGATAAACAGACTCTGGAGGACACCACATGCCACCCACACTGGTCTGATGAGTGATGCTGATTCAAAGGGCTGCACAACACATGACCTGAGCTTGTAGTGTAATCGTTCAGACCCTGGGGACTACCTATGCATCCAGCCAGCTGGTTCACCGGCATAACCTGGTCCATTCAAATTGTGGAAGGGAAGGTCTGTGAGAAGGACTCACAGGTAAGCTCAATTTAGCTGTCAAACATGACCATCAGATAACTTTGAGCTGTGGCTGGCCTGGATGCATTTGGAAGAGCCAGCTGGAGCAGTTCTTCCACAGGTGGGAGAACAAGTTGCGTTTGTCCCGCCTGGCTATTCAAAAAATTGTGTGAGATGCGTGGGAGGAAGGAGGGGCACAAGAACATTGTTGCTGACTCTACTGGGGATCCAGCATCAGTGCAATGGGATCAGTGAAGTGGAATGAAGTCAGAGAGCAAAATCCTCAGCTTGTGCACAGTGCCTCCTCCCCATGCAGCAAACATGACCTATGGAAGGCGTCATAGAATCATAGAATGGCTTGGGTTGGAAGGGACCTTAAAGATCATCTAGTTCCAACCTATCTCTTTGCAGTCTATCAACCCTGAGGGATCCCCTATGCCATGACCCACCACAGGAGGAGGTGTCAGTCCTGCTTTCCACTTCTGAATGCATGACAACACTTCTCATCCAAAGGGAGAGGTTAGACCCCCATGGGTACCCACCTCCCAGCTTGTTTCCTTGCCATTGCTCTCACAGAACAGAGCTGATGTACCCCTAGGCAATTCCTCTTGCCCCAGCTAGACCTGCGCTTTGCAAGGCTAAACAGCCAGTAAAGGCTGTACATTCCAGCCTATGGTTCCAGATCTCCTTTGTCCCTACGTGTAGCCCAAAAGCCTCTAAAGCTGAGAAACACAAAAGTTATTTCACTTCAGCTCCACTCACTTGACTTGCCATGCATTTTCATTCCTTCTGCAGAGGAGCCTGTCTTCTGGCAGTGGAAGAGTGCTTCCCAATCACACAGCACAGCACCTCCTCTCCAAGAGCTGGCTTCACTACATTTCTCCCCTGGCCACACTATGATGACACCTAGCAGATAAATGTCCATTGAACTGGGGGATGAGCAGGGAGAGAAAGACTCCACCACCTCTGCTGCTCTCTGAGTCTTTTGCATGTCTATTGCTCTACTGAAGCTCAGGCAGCTCACGTAAGTGGAGAACTGTGCTGATGGACTGAGGACTGAACTCTGGATATCATGCAGCTGCTGTTTAAGTGCCAGCAAGTAGCTTTAGTGCCTGCCAGATGCACAGCACCCAGCTCTGATGTTAATGGATTGTTGGGCTATGCTGATGCCCTTGAAGGTGAGGCAGAGACTTCATGAGAGTTCAAAACAGGTCAGCATTGATCACTCCACAGCTCTCCACTCCTTCTCCTACCCCACTGCTTCCACCCAACCCCTGAACTCCCCTCTGTATTTATTACCATTTCTTCTGACCTCCTGGCCAGTACAGGAGAGACTTTCCCCATCCCACCTGCTGAGCCTGCACATGCCTTAAATTTGAGAACATTTAGTCATTAACATCTCCACTCCACCTTGATCTGCTGGTCTGTGTGGTACTTAGCAGCTCTTGAGGGGGAGTTCTCTGAGGATCACAGCTGCTGGAAGTCACCGAACATGAGGGAAAATTGACATTTCCTCAAGACTTAGGCTCAAAGTGAGGAAGCCAGGTCCACAGGCAGAGACTGCACCATCCAGGGGCTCACAAATGCCAACAGTTGTGATCACTAACCAGGGTCAGGTTCATGTGAAGGTGCAGACCACCTGCTGGACCAGCTCCACAAGGGTTGATCAGGGAGGGAATGATGAAACCTGTGGCTGTGGCTCTACTTCACCATGTCTATCTGACCATTTCTGCCTCCACTGATCTACCACCCTTGTCCCCTCCCAGCAGGGAGGACTTGTGATGCCCCACAAAATGCAACCAGCATGCACAACCATCAGGGACTTATTTTCCAATGCATGTAGATGTCTACCTGCATCATGTTCTCAGCTTTCAGGGAAGCCTCCTCATAGCAGAGCCATAGGACTGTGAGTACCTCACTGGTACTCATCCCCTGAAGAACACGTTGGTCACATGCAGGAGTGCCTAATGCACACTGAACTGGTGCTCTGTGAACCGGGAGACCCTCTCTGAGAGGGACAGCGTTAGGTGCTTCAGAGTGAGATACAGTCTTTGGCATCATCAGTTGGAACAGGTTGCCCAAGGAAGTTGTGGCTGCTCCTCCCTGGAAGTGTTCTCGGCCAGGTTGGATGAGGCTTTGAGCAACCTGGTCTAGTGGAAGGTGTCCCTGCTGCTGGCAGGGGGGTTGGAACTGGATGAGCTTTAAGGTCCCTTCCAATCCAAATCATTCTATGATAACCCATTGCCAAAGGAAGCGTCCTGCCCATCAGCCTAAGTAGCAGCCCTTAGCACATGGGAAAAAAGGTTCAATATCCATCAGGGTTGGGTTTTTTTTTGCCTATGACAGAAGGCAGCATATGTGGGTTTTTTTACTTCTGTTATTCTGAAGAGAGTACTTTGTGTGTCTTCAGCCTTCACCAAACACAGACACACTTCTGCACATCCTGCAGCGCTCATATCCCGTGGTAGCAAGCTTCCCAGGCAATCACACAGGGTGTGAAAGTATATCCCTGGTGAAACAGATCAGTTATTGCATCAGGAAGCCTGCAAACGTCCCCTCCTGGAGGCCAACAAAGCCTCGACAAGAGCAAAAAACACTGCTGATTTTTTGCTATATTTGATTCCAGCAGAACGTGGGAGGCTGAGCAAGGGACTGCGTGCCAGGTGCTGTGCTTGCTGACACAGACGCGGCAGGCACCGCTCGCCCTGGGCAGGATCCAAGCAGGGTGCTTAAATCCGCACCAGCTGATGAACGTGAAGTGCCTGATGTTTTCCGACAGCCCCTCTTGCTCCCCTCGTTCTTGCAGGCAGTCTCTGTCTCGCCTTTCCCTTGGCAGCTCTCACAGCCCGGTTTCTTGCAGTTGCATGTATTTCTCATCCTGGCTCTCCTCCCCTTCCTCCTTCAGGTCTGGATCTGCTGGGAGGAGAAGCTCCTTCCCCAAGCCCCTGAAAGGCCAGTGGGCTGGGCTCCTGCAAGCCAGCACAGAAGCACAGAATCACAGAATGGTGGGGGTTGGATGGGACCTCAGGAGATCTTCCGGTCCAACCCCCCTGACAAAGCAGGTCCATCTCAAGCAAGTTACACAGGATGGCGTCCAGGTGGGTTTGAACATCTCCAGAGATGGAGACTCCACACCCTCTCTGGGCAGCCTGTCCCAGGGCTCCGGCACCCTCACAGGAAAGAAGTTTTTCCTCATGTTTAAGTGGAACCTCCTGTGTTCCAGTTTGTGCCCACTGCCCCTTGTCCTGTCGCTGGCCACCACTGAAAAGAGTCTGGCCCCATCCTCTTGACACCTAAGCACGACGGTCTCTCTGCTGCTCAATGATGCTCTTCACTCACGCAGAGCTGGGGTCATAAGCAACAGGGCCTGCCAGCCTGCCCGCTGCAAGGCAGGAACCCCGAGCAGTCGAGGCTGGGAGGGTTGCACTTGCAATGCCACTGGTTTCCATGCTGCGTTCAAGCTGGACTCGTAGCAGCTCCTGGAGATTTCTGGCACCAGCCAACTCCCTCTTGGCAGCACTCCTCCCTGCTCCGGTGCTGCACTGTTTGCTTATCTAGTGCCGTGATTTAACACAGACGCAGGAACTCACACACTCTCTCCCAGTCTCCTTCAAATTACTTTATTGCTTCCTGTCAACTAGCCGAGCATATCCTGTTAATGTACAATCCCCAACGAGCAGTTTTCACAGCATAATCCCTCTTTGTCAGATAACACAGCTCAGCTCCCGAAGGATGCCCAGTTCTGTCAGTGAGGCACCTAAGGATGCAGGATCCCTGCACTGGGCAGTTATTTTCCAGCAAAGTGGGACTGCTGTTGTTATTTTTGAAGGTAAACTTCAGTGCTGCAAGAGATGCTGGCTTTCTACCAGTTTTCATAGAATCATGAAACATAGGTGTTGAGTTGGAAGGACCCCCAAGGATCATCCAGTCCAACTCCTGTCCCTGCACAGGACAATCCCAACATTCACACCATGTCCCTCAGGGCCTTGGCCAAATGCTGCTGCAATCTTGTCAGGCTTGGTGCCATGAGCACCTCCCTGGGGAGCCTGTTCCAGTGCTCCACCACCCTCTGCCTCAAGAACCTTTTCCTCATGGCCAACCTCACCCTCCCCTGCCACATCTTCCTGCCATTTCCTCTGCTCCTGGCATTCGTTGGTGGCCAGAGAGAAGAGATCAGCGCCTGCCCCTCCTCTTCCCCTTGGCAGGAAGTTCTAGACCCCCAGGAGATCTCCTCTCAGTCTCCTCTTCTCCAGACTGAACAAACCAAGGGACTTCAGCCTCTCCTCATATGGCTTCCCCTCTAAACCCTTCCCCAGTTTGGTGGCCTCCTCTGGACACTCTCTAGGAGCTTTTTTTTTTCTGTGTTGTTTCCGGGGCTCCATCCACTGGTGACCTCTCTCAGCCAATGCCAAGCACTCTCCTGTGCTGTGAAGGCAGTGAGGGTCGTGTGGCTGGAGCTTTTTTCCCAGCTCTTGTATCCCTGTTGGCTGGGGGGTTGCCCTGCTCAGGGGAAATGGCTTTATCCACCTGCAGCAGTGGGACAGTGATAGCTTCAGGCATGGCAACAATAGATGTTTCCTTTCCTGCTGCAAACCTGGCATCTGTGTCCCAAGGTCAGCTCATCAGATACTCATAAATCCTAGAGGTGGTGGTGGGAACCCATACCAGGTCTCTGGTCCAGCCTCCCACTTGCATCAGGGCTGTCATCAACACTAGATCTGGGTGGACATGACTGTGTCTGGCCATGTCCTGGAAATCCTTCAGGAGATTTCCTGCAACCCCAGGTTTCCTTACATTGCTGCAGCCCTTGAGTGAATCCTGGAGCTGATGGTGTCCTACCATCTGCCCCAAGGTTACTGTGGATCTCTCAGCATCACTCGGTGATGTCCAGCCAGCAGGATATCTGCTAAAGATTGTTGTTCTGAGGGGACCTGCTGTGTTTCTCCTACATGTTTCTGGTCCTCCATCCACCACGCTTGGGTCCCATGCTAGGACATCCCTGTGTCCTGACATTGCATTTGTAGGACATTCACACTGCTCTGCCTGATCTAGTCTTCTCCAGTCTCCTCATGGACTTTCTCCCCAACCCTGATGTCCATCTGATGTGCCAGCTGAGCCTGTGTCCATGGTGTAAGACTGAGGAGGTCCATTTTAGAAAACACCCTTGTGATTTTTTTGATTCTGTGATGTGGAAGTGTCCTGAAGACAAGGTCACTGCAAAGCCCAGAGTGTCACACTTGCATTCCCCTTGCCTGTGCATCTCCTCTGTCCTTGTGCCCGGTGGTGTCAGGCCCTGCTGCTCCTGGGCTGCCTGCTCTGCACAGAGGCAAACAGGCAGCTCTGCTGCAGCCCAGAGAGCAGATGGAGATGGCTGGCCCCTCCGCTGTTGAGGGATAGAGTACAGTGCTATTGAGCATGGGTGCAGCTGGGCTTTTGGGTTGCTCCAAAGGCAAACCAAGTGGTCAGATGACAAATTTGGCTTGAAGGCAAGCCCTGAAGCTGTTCCTCTGCAGCACTGCAGACACTGTGAAGGACTTCTGGTTGACAACGACAAAGCAAGGTAGGTATCTGAATCCCAAACAGCGCCTCTTCTCCTTTGGGAGCAGATAGCTGTGCTAAACCTCCGTGACATAATCCACTGTTATCTTCTGTGGTCATTTCTTCAGCAAGCTGTGGTACTTCAGGGCTCTGCAGACTGTTCCCAGTAGGTCCCTTGTTGTGTTCTGCAAGCTAAAAGCCACTATTTATGCCTGCTCCAAGCATGCCCCTTGTTATCAGACTCCTCCGTTGGCCCAAGGAAAGGGAACATATGTAGCCAAATAATGCAGCTGTAGCATGACATATGGCCATATTTTTGTGGTTATATTTCCCAATTTTTTCTTGATCTTGCCCCTAGGACTGTTTCTTTGTTTGAAGTTGTTACTGGAAGTTGAGGACAAACTTGGTGTTGGCTGTTGGTTTTACTAGCAGCTGGATCTGCCCTCAAGTACTTGTGATTCTCTCTACACTTAACACCTCATTAGCTGGAACATCTACTTACAGAGCACAGTTTTGTTGCTTTGAAAAGAAGGAGACTCCTGTTTGACTCGGCAACACAAATCACTTATCTCAGAGACATATGAACAGCCAGTCCTGGAAATTAACTCCAAATTAAAAATCAGTTGAGAAGAAGTATCTGTCCTCCCAGGTAAATCAGAAGCTGATTTATTTCCTCTCTAGGATTCCTACTGAGCAATGTATTCAGCACAGAGACACATCCCTGTCTCTGTATCCCAGGGTTGGAGGCCTCTGTGATTGCTGTGCCTCCAGGGAATGGAGCATCCATGGTGCCCTTAGAGCTTCCTGCT
>NW_010296661.1:0-8273 GCF_000700745.2 Antrostomus carolinensis | reverse complement strand
GAGCATCTACAGCAGCTCCTGTGGGCCCAGGAAGTTTTAATGGCAGAAAGGAGACAGGCTGGGGGGCTGTATGAGCCCAGAAAGACCTGTATTAAAGACTTCCCAACTATTTTAATTTCCATGGGTTTCCCTCTGTGTTATATATATTCTTGGATTTCTCTTCCAAGAACTTGCCCAGCCTCCACTTGAGTCCTTCTGAGTTTTGTGTATCTGCAGCATCCTCTGCCATGAAGCTCCACAGTCATCTCCCATCCATGTGAAAAATCACCTCCTTCACTCCTGAACCCCAATCTTTTTGAACTGATCCTGGACCTCACACAAGTTTAATTTGATGGCCTTGGTTTGTTGATGGGAGAAGATAGAGAGCAGACAGCTTGTCGTTGTGCAAGTGAGGTTGTACTTGTTTTCCCCATGGACACTGCTTATCCTCTGTCACCTCTCTGGTTGTCCCTGTTCCTGTCACTTCTGGTTCTGTTGAAGAGGGGGAGTGGCAGCTCAGACCCTGCAGGACTGATTGGTGACCTCCTCCTGCTGCTTACTCCTTCTCTACTACCATCTCCTAAAGAGACATGGAACTTCCATTGTACTCTCTGGCTGCTCACTTTCATTAAAAATCTTTTGGCAAGGGACTTAATGGAAAAACCAGCAGATTACATGACCAGATTGCACTGATCTACATGTGTTTGGCCACTCTGAGGGCTCCAAGAGGTTGTGGAGCAGGACTCCCCTTTGCAGAAGCCCCATGGACCCGCCTCTAGCAGGTAGCACTTACCCAGGTGTCTTAAACTTTATCCATGACAGAGGTGTCTTGGTGACTTTAGCTCCACACCCTCTTCCTTGTAGGAGCAGCCTCAGGCTGCAGCTCTGTAGTGCTCTTTCTTTGTTGTCCCAGGACTTTCCTGACAAGTTGGTGTCATGTTGGCCACCACTGCACCCCTCAAGGCATTCAATGCCAGGAATGGGTGGTGAGGACCTTAGCCCTCACCCTGAGGCAGGGCAGGAGCACGGACACCTCCCATTGAGTGCAGGAGGAATCAGCAGCCCTGGGTGCTCACAAAAGTCCTCTGAAGGAGCACTGGAGAAGGAGAAGTTTCTCAGAGACCATTCAGGATGCTGACATGAATGGGCTGAAGGAGTCCCAGTAGCTGCAAGGACCAAGTCTTGCATGGAAAAATGCAAAGAGCTTCCTCCTTCAGCAACACTGCAGGGCTCGATGAAAGGATGAAACCATGACCTTTCTGACCATTGCAGCCCTCTGTGCTTGGTGTGCAGAGCATGGACCTGTGCAATAGCCTCTCTACCAGCTCTGCTTAACCCCAAGCATGCCATGGCAGCATGTCAAGGGGACAGGAGTCACCTGAGTGCTTTTTTGTTAGCAGGTCCCTCATGTCACCAGGGCAGCAACCCAAAGAGCAGATGGACAGGCTGTTCCAGAGGCAGCCATGCTCCATCCGTCTTGGCTAATTGAGCAGCATTTCCTCCCACTCCCTGCCAGACCCATCTCCTGCTGGTGGACAAACATGAAGCAGGTCTCTGCTCCTGTGCCACGGCCAACACTCCTCAAGTCCTGTAAAGATGCCTCGTCTCACTCTATGTACCCCAACAATGACCCCCTGATTCCTGCTCATGTTTTCAGTGCAAACCTCTGCCTTTCCTTCCTCTCTGCCCACCATCTCCATGGTGTTTGTGCATTGCTAATACTGCCCTGTCCCATCCCACCACTCTCCTGCCTCTGCACTCTCTGTGCTTCTCCCTGCACATATCCCATGTTCATCACCCAGCTGTTCCTGGGCAGAAGAGGATAACTCAGTGTTGGAGCTTATTACTCCGATGAGTCTTCAATAAAAAAAAAAGGTAAACAAGTAAATCCTAGCGTGAAGAACTGGTGCGTGCATTTGCCAGCATCCAGCGGCACTCCCGCTTTGCACTTTGTTCCACCTCAGTCACATTTTAGCCAAAACCTTAACGGAATGAATATTCCCACATCCAAAGAGAAAAGGTGCAATGCCTATGGTACAGCACGTGGCACTGTTCCACTGACTCCTGACCTTATATCTCCAGACTATGGAGGGTTTTTGTCTGCACACCGCTCTGCTTTTTCCATACCACCACATCTCCCTGAGCTTGCTCCTCTTTGGAAAGACCCAGACAACCTGTCTCTTTTCTGTTCTGCTGTGGGAGGAGATGTGGTTGCCTCCTTCACGTCTGCCTTTTTATAGTAATCACCTCTTAGGAGAAAAGAGCAATTTCACAACATGCCGCTGCCTTTGATCCTGTATTTGCCTTCTCGTAAGCCCATGTCGTCTCAGGGCATCTGAGGATTTTGCTCATGAGTGCTTAGAACATAACACATAATGTTGTATTTTTTCATAGTGTTCATAAGCATTTTTTAAAAATCCTATTTTTAACACTTAGTGATGACAAAAAACAGGTAGTTTTCTCCCCAGTTTCCAATTAAAAGCCATTTCAGCATTCTCAATTTCAAGGATGCCACTCTCTAATTTTATGGTATTAAACAGAGACCTGAGCTGACTTTTCAGCTTTTCTAGCTTCCTTAGAATAACTTTAAAATTATTTTCTAGAATACTTCTGGACTGTGGATGCTCTGCCACAAAATAGCTTGGGTTACATCCTTTTCTTTAACGAATCTTTAAAACTGACAATAGTTAAATTGTGCATCCTTTGATGTCATTGCCTCCATCAGGATGTAATGCCTGGCCTCATCAGAGGTTACCTACTGGGCAGTTTTTTTTCTCTAATATTACTATTTCTGGCTAACCACAAAATAATCAAGGACTAAAATGAAAATATGTTCCATAATACAAAAACCACCTTCTGCCAGTCATGCCTCATGGTTGTAAAGTCTTATGGATTACATTTATATACATAACATGATATTCTGGTGATCGTTCCACTTATTCGTTGCTGTATATCTAAATATCTTTTTTTCTTTATGTTTTTGAAAACATAGAGTAATAACTTACATTTTTGATAGTTGCATTTCTCTATATGCTGGGAAATTGGAGTTCCTTGTCATTTATATGCTTTTATTTAAATTTGCCTTTTCTTAATGTAATTTTTTTTGCTTATATCTCTGTAACGTCCTGCTTATTTACAATATCAACTTTTTCAAGAAGACCTGATACGTCTGCAGTCCCGAAGGAGATAACTTTATCAACTTTACTTTTCCAAAAATTTATTTTAACTCTACAGCCAGTTAACATACAGCCACAACTGGATAATTTTTTCAGTGTCTAATCTAAGGTTTACCTATCTCATCTAAGGTTTACCTGCCGGAGTTTGTCTCCAACTTTCATCATAATCTCAAATTAGCTGTTGAAGAAATTGTCCAAAATATCCTGCCCGATTCTACAGTTCTAAATCTATTTTAAATGTTTCAAAAGTGCCTCTTCTCTTTAATTTGTTCCCATGGATACCATTCAAAAGTTTCATTCATTTTAGGACTATAATACTCTTCAAATCTTTAATGCAATCTACCAGTTGCCTTTTGCTTCCTAATTTAGCTGAAGGCTCTAAAACCTCAGACTTCAGACATTGCAATAGCAACAGAAATACTGGTCCCTTCCACTCCTCCCTGCTCTCTGCAGCCACCCTTGTCTCCCCAAGGAGACTGAATCCTTATCTGAAGCTTTTTGGGGGCTTTGCTGAGTTCCTGGGGGTCCCAGCACAGGATGATGCTCGGTTGACTCCTGCCATCCTCTTACCTTCCTCCTTTCCTCTCTTTCTCATCCCTGCTTCCGGTACTAGGTAGCATCAGAGTTCATAACATGCATGAATCTTTCACTTTGCAATAGATGAGCTCAGAAATGCCGGAGAAAAGATCTGAAGGGGAGAGAGAGCTGCTGGTTCCTCTGTTAGCTCCCACCAGGCAGGACCCTGCAACCAGCTAAACAGGTTGAGCAAGCACAGCTCTTCAGTGTCACATTTCAGCACAAGCCATCCAGGGCCAGGTACCCTCACAAAGCATAAAGGGATGTAAAAGACTTTTACACTGATTTAACTCTATACAGGGAAACCTCACCAGGATGTCCCCTGTGGTGTGGGGACCGCAGTGGGTTGCAGCCAACAACTATTTAGATGGTGGCTGGAGACCTGTGCAATTGGTAAAGACGGTGGGCAGCTCTGGGAGTAGGGGTGGGATGGGGAGAGAGATGTGAGGTCCCTGTATAATAAAATAAATGTCTGTAAGTGTACAGACCAGGGACTGGGGATCTTGAGCCGTGAGGCACTGGGCAGCACCCAGGGCTCAGCCCCTGCTCCTCCCACCCTTCCTGAAGGACCAGACCTGCTTCTCCATCAGAGCACTTGGGGTGAAAGAAGAACAGGGGGAGGCCGTTCTCGGTGACAATCACATATATCCACAGGGTCTCTTGCTGTTCACACACCCTTCACAGAGGTTAGAAAAACCTGCTATTGGGAACAGTTCCTCCATGCCTGCTGAGCTGGGGAACATTAAGTAGGTGATAACAAGCGGTCCCTGAGCAGAAGGGCTGGCTCTCCTTTGGAAAGTGCTACTCAAGACAATTTATCATTCAGACAAAGAGTGGGAAAAGGGTTAAACACTGCCCAGCCTCCCCAACCATCGGTGGCTTTGGTTATCTGCAGCATGGCTGCAGGGCTACATGGTGCCTGTACATGTTCTGGGATCAAGAGTTAAGTGTTTAAATGATAAGTGATATCTTAAAAACATAACTTTAGCAATGAATCTTTGCCGACAATACTATACTATTAGTTAATAGGCAGAATTAACTCACTGGCCTGGGGCCAAGCCCGTCACAGCCAGAGCCAGAACAGCTGAAGCTGCTTTTCACTTGGATTTTGCTTTTATGGGATTTGCTGCTTCAGGGAGACTCCGATTTCTGTAAAAATATGCTTGTGTTTTCCTCCTCCCAGTCTGCCCCTGGAAGCTCGAGGCACCTCAGAGCCCAAGGGATTCAGCCAGGAGCTGAAGAGCTTTCCTTTTGCATGCAGAGACGTGAGCAAGGGTGCCCATTTCCCACAGGACATCTCTCTGCTGCCTGGCTGCTTTGGGTGGGTCTTTACAGGCAGATCTACTGCTCTAGGTGCCACCAAGGGACTCACTCCCCATCCCTCCCATCCAAAATTAAATGCCCTCTCCCTCAATTGAGGGATTGAGCTTGATCAAGTAGGTCTAGAAGATGGAGCTTCCTTTGACCCCGAGAAGAAGAAGCCTCTCCTGTATCCTTCTGGTAGCTAAGGCTCTTTGGGTGATGCTCATTCTCACTCCTGTCCCCGGAGTGGCTGCAGTGAACTTTGTCTGTGAATGACAGCTCTGTATCCCCAATTGCTCGGATGCGGCTTCATTCATGCTGCTTCCCTTTGGGCCTCCCTTGACTCCTGGCTGTTGCCTGCTGCACCTCTTGAACTTTGCAGAGAGTGAGAGGAAGCCACCTCCTCCAGGTGTGATGAGCCAAGGGTTTCATGTGCAAATGAAACCTGTTCTTCCTGCACCAGGAACTGAAAATCCTACATTAAATGCGTCACCATCAAACCCATTTTAACGTCCCCTAGATGTCATCTCTTTTGGCTGTGTCTGCCTGGTAACCATCATCAGGAGACTGAGGGGAGACCTAATTAATGTTTACAACTATGTTAAGGGCAAATGTCAGGAGGATGGAGCCAGGCTCTTCTCAGTGATGCCCAACGATAGGACAAGGGGCAATGGGTGTGAGCTGGGACACAGGAGGTTCCGCTTAAACTTGAGAAAAAACTACTTTACGGTGAGGGTGACAGAGCCCTGGGACAGGCTGCCCAGGGAGGGTGTGGAGTCTCCTTCTCTGGAGATATTCAAGACCCGCCTGGACGCCTTCCTGTGTAATCTCGTTTAGGTTCCTGCTCCGGCAGGGGGATTGGACTGGATGATCTTTTGAGGTCCCTTCCAATCCCCACCATTCTGTGATTCTGTGATTCTGTGATTCTGTGTGTGTGATTTGATGTAAACCAACGCTTAGGTGCAACTGGAGTGGTGGCTGTCCCATTTTTGTAACCCCAGTGCTGCTACTTTTCCCAGACAAGGCTTTATCTGACACTTTCCAGCAGGGTTTGAGTGTCCTATGACAGTGCTGCCCAAGGGTTAGATGTGGGCAGCAACTACCAGTAAAACCAATATACCTTGCCTTCCACGGTGGGACCAGCTGCCTGATGGTGGTCAGGCCCATGTGACAGTGCTGCGGTCACTTGTCACCAGATGGCAGCAAGGAGAGCATTAGTTCACACTGTGGTGACTAGCTAAGGACAGCAGTGAGGATGTACAGTGCTCCCTGGTCCATGACCATCCTCCATGGAGGCCACTAATTCTAGTGCAGAACAAGAGGATGGTGCAGGAAAAGCCACTGGAGGAGGTCTAGCATCACTCATGGTGGCGTGGTGCTTTGTGGCACTTGCTAGTCTGCTGGCTTTGTGACTGGAGAAGCTTGTGGACTTCAGGACAGAAGGTGGAGGCTGGTGGCTTCCCTGCACAGGCAACAGTAAGTTAGTGAGGGCAGCAGGGCCTTGGCAGACCTTCCCATGGACACTGAAAGGATGCAACAATCATAGAAAGTCCTTCCTGAGAGCAGAGTGAAGCTGTGAGGTGGGACCAGAGCTCACAGTTCATGACTGACTCTGAAGAGCACCTTTAGGGGACAAACTGGACTCCAAGGGGTACATAAGAGCTTCAAAATCACTGCAGCAGTCAGACAATATGTCTACGTAGTCCAAGGTCCCATCTCCAGCAGCAACAGCCTAAGGGGATGATCAAAGGAGCTGAAGAAGAGAGAAGGTCTCAAGTGACTGTTCCCTTGGGACAAAATTCCCACTGTGTCTGGGAGCTCAGCCCTGGAAAGCTGCAAGAAAATCCTGAGGGTCTGGGTGGACACTGGCAAACAGACAGGGCTGCTGCTTTCTCTTGGACTCTGGGCTCTCATTGTGGAGAGCTGGGTGGATCCTGTGGGACATACCTGTCTAGGGCATTGCGGGACACGCAAACAGCCCAGGAGGATTAAAATAATAGTTTGAGGAGTTTGGTGAGTGCTTTGCACTGGTGAGTGCACTGCACTCACGGTGAAAGCACTGGTGAGTGCTTTCAAACATCTGATGGGAAATGCTGAGTGCTCCAGAACAGTGGAGAGTGAGGGGACCATTAGAGAGCCTGGGAAATGCCCTGGGACAGCACTGGGATGGTGGGTAACTGCTGGGGATCCTCGGGCTCCTTGCCCTGCAGAGAAGCACATCTGGAGGCAGGAGCAGCAAGACTGCTGGCTGTCCCCAGTCCTTCTGCCTCCTTCTGTAGTGAATTGAGCATTCTCCATGCAAGGCTGAAACCTGATGAGGCACTAAAGACAAAAGATTCTCCACACACTATGGAGCTGGACCACAGGATTCTCTGGAGGCTGCTGCACTGAATGTGGGTAGGGTCAACATGTGTGACCAGTAACATCTGCAGTGACAGAAGCTCCCAAAGGGGACCAGAGCCTGCAGTTGGCCATTCTGAGTTGGGGAAGCCCATTTGGCTCATGTGTATGGACAACACCATCAAGGGGCCTTGACCTCCTCCAAACACACCTGCAGTTGGCAAGAATGAGTCACTTGTGATGGATCAAGGTGGGGAACCCAAGATGTTTTAAGTTGCTGGGGCAGCAAAGGGAGAAGGAAGACTGTGAGCCAAGACTGTTCTTTCAGTGTCTTAAAAACTTTGGTGAGTTGAGGGGCAGCAATCCATTCTGGCAGTCCAGTGGCTCTTGAGCTCTTGGCCTATGAATCTTGTACAGCTTGTGTAGAGCTCCATGTGTAGGGTGTGACCTTCTTTGAGAAGATCCTCTAGGACACACATGTGCTTTCTGTGGAATGTGTTTGACCCTTGTCTTGGTCAGAAGAAATAAGGCCACAGCTACAGGAGCTGAGCAGATAGGTACTGCTGGGTACAAAGTGGACACTGGTAGGTTGGAAGGGGTAAGGAGAAGATGTCAGGGTGGTGGCAGAGGGCACCTTCTGGGGCAAAGAGTCCTGGTAACAGTCACAGAATCACAGAATTGCCTAGATTGGAAAAGACCTTTAAGATCGTTGAGTCACACAAGTCCTGAAGAGGGTTTGGCTCATGAGATGCCCAAAGGGCAGAGTTGGCTCCCAGACTGTTGCGTGGTGTGACAGAAAGGTGGAGCTGGGTCTCAGCTTGCACCTTCTGGGAAAGTCCTGCTTGACTCCAGCTGGCGATAGACTGGGGGAGCTGGGGTTGTTCAGCCTGGAGAAGAGCA
>NW_010296660.1:527-916 GCF_000700745.2 Antrostomus carolinensis | reverse complement strand
GCAGGACCCGGCCCTTGGCCTCAGTGAAACTCCTGGAATTCTCTAAAGGGAGAAGTGACCCAGCACCATGAGGGTCTCACCCACCCCCAGTATCGGGCATCATCCCCTCTGCTGCTGGTACCTGGGAGCACTGGAAGGCGTCGTAGGCCAAGGTGGCAAAGAGCTGGAGGCTGCGGTAGAGCAGCTGCTTCACCATGAGCTTCTGTTTGACACCGTCGGGAGGAACCTGCAGAGGAGAAGGAAGGAGAAAAGTGATGGGATTTGGAGACCTTCCAGCAGCTTCCAGTACCTGAAGGGGCTCCAGGAAGGCTGGGGAAGGACTTTGGCCAAGGGCAGGGAGTGACAAGGCCAAGGGGTGATGGCTTGAAAGTGGCAGAGGGGAGATGGAG
>NW_010296660.1:0-411 GCF_000700745.2 Antrostomus carolinensis | reverse complement strand
GCAACCTGGTCTAGTGGAAGGGGTCCCTGCTGATGGCAGGGGGGTTGGGACTGGATGAGCTTTAAGGTCCCTTCCAACCCAAACCAGCCTGGGATTCTACGTTCATGGCACTGGGTGCTGCTGCTCAGGATGGGGACACCTGAGAGGGACACTCCACTGATGGATTAAGGGGAGCCTGGAGCCGGGTTACGAACCCTCCAGCTGCTCACAGAAGCTCTGATTGATCCCACTACATGGTTGCCCCACTCCCAGCCCCAGCCTTACCCTCTCCAGCAGCCGGTGGAGGACGTGGCAGTGGCCCTCGGTGAAGGCACAGAGGCTGAGCACGTCCTCCCGGCCGAAGGGCTGCTGCCTGCTCCTCTTCACGTACTCGCCGAGGGAGGAGACGATGAACTGGCAGCTCTCAGCCAG
>NW_010296659.1:0-3714 GCF_000700745.2 Antrostomus carolinensis | reverse complement strand
ACAATTATAATAACAATTATAATAATAATAATAAACCTCACAAGATACAACCTCATCCACCAAAAGCTACATTCCCTCTCTATCCTCCTCTCCATCACTGAACAAAGGATCTGGAAGAACACTATATTTTTCATTCAGTACAGGGATCATAAATTGAAAAAGAAATACTCCATAAAGATACAACTACTACTGCTACTACTTCTATCAGGTCAGGATAGTAGAACTCTGAAACGGAATGCTGAAATACAAAATGTTAAATTAATTTTAAATTTTAGATCAAATAGAAAACTTTTTAAATTCCAGGCTGAAGTATGGTTTTCAATTATGTATTACTTAATTTTATCTGAATCCTCTTTTCTTTGCATATCTTTTTTTTAAAATGTTGTTCAGGTTTAATAAGAAAAAAAGTCTGTCATTATAAATAATAACATGAAATAGTATTTCAGCATTTTGAGATAAATTTAAACATTTGAAAATCTTGAATATGAAATATTATGTGTGTGTATTTTAGTGTGTGTGTTGTTTTTTTTTCTTTTCTTTCCTCCTTTCCTTTACTGTAATAACGAGTTTAGTACTATTATAATTTCACAGATAATGCTTGGTTTCCTCCACAGTCATCTCCCTTTGACAATTCTCACGCTTCAGAGAATTCAAAAACAAAGTTATGAAGTTTTACTTAACAGTCCAACAGTCCAAGGATTTAGGAATAGGAACGTTTTTTGTTCTCAAGTCAAGAAGCTCTGAGACATCTGTTTAAATTTAAACAGTTAACCCTTGTGTCCCAATTGACTAAGTGGGAATAGTGGCAATCTTAAAGGTAACATGAATAAGTACTTTTGTTGGTTCAGGACACTACTGCCATTCTCACTGGAATTCAGCAATGAACGTATGCAACAGAAAATATGCATGGCACTTGAACCAGAGGGGTTTTTAAAACATAGCACAGCCAGCTTAGTGTGCTGTGAAAATAATTCACAGTACTATATTTTTTATGTCTTCTTCTTGAAGTCAGAGAAGTCTTGCAAAGTGGGAAGGGTAACACAGGTGCACACATGCACATGCCAAGAGCTCTTATCTTCTTGTTACCTTACCACAGACTGAGCTGACGAGCTTATAAAGTTAAGGGTTAGTTTAACAGCACATTTGAAGAAAAGTATTTTAGATATTGTTGTTGAACAGTTGTCAGTAGAAAAATAGCCACCTCCAGTGAAGTTTAAAACAAAACAAGTGTTGAAAATAGTCAGAAGGTCTACAGAGCCTATACAGGGGATTATTTGTAAAGACCAATGACAGGGCTACTGCTATGGAGGGATCACCAGCTGAGACTGCACAGCTGCAATTCAATAGGACCAGACCACTTTTCAATTTGTCTGTTATCCTGAGAGAGGAATAACTAACTCATCCTGTGCAAGTATGGATTAGCTTTTTGACTGTAGGTAGTTATCACAAAATCAGGAGTCCAGCCAGCACAACTGCCTCTCCACATTCCCACCACTGGAACATATGGGTAAGAATGGGATAACTCAGAGGAATGTACCATTAAAACCACTACACTGGGGTTGACCCGAAGTTTATAGGTCTTCATAAACAACTGAGTTGAGTTTGTGTGTGTGTGGGAAGGAGTGTGTGTGTGTGGGGGGAAACAGTTTTTGGTAGCAGGGGAAGGGGCCACCTTGTGAGAGTGAAAGCCACTCTGGCTCCAAGGTGTATCCCCCTCAGCCCAGGCTGAGCCAATTAGCAATAGAGAAATGCCTCTGCAAATCCATATTTGTGAGTGGAAGGTCTGTCTTGAAAAGAAGGTGGAGAGAACCTGGTGGAGAGGCCATTGACCTGAACAAAAGATGACCATCGGCCTAAACAAAGAGAGAGCTTCGTTTCCAGGAGGAAGGAGGAGGACAGGTAGGACAGAGAACCTCAGACATCCAGTTCAGCTGCATGGAGCAGGAGAAGGCAAAGAAGGTCCCCTGCAGCCCATGGAGGTTCAGTGGTGGAGCAGATACCCACAAGTAGGCCATGGAGGGCTCCACGCTGGAGCAGAAAAGCTGAGCCTGAGGGAAAGTGTGACTGAAACTGAGATCCCAGAATCGCTCAACGCCAGGGCAGGGATGGACCCCCAGAGCAGGGGGGTGAAGAGATGCATTGGACTGGAGGCCTGTCTGCAGCCCATGGACGTCCCCATTCCAGACCCAGGAACTGTGCCCGAAGAGGTCCGTGACTCCATGGGAAGCTTGCTCTCTGAACATCGTGTTCCTGCTCTTTCATTCCAGGAAGAGCAGCAATAGTGAACTGACTGAAACCCCTATTCCCTGTCACCTGTGCCACTGGGGGGAGAAGGTAGAGAAATCAGGAACAAAGTGATCTGCTCCTGGAAAGAAGGGAGGGGTGGGGGGAAGGTGTTTTAAGATGTGGTTGTTATGTCTCACTGTGCTACTCAGATGAATGGCAATAAATTATATTGATTTTTCTTCTCCAAGTTGAGTCTGTTTTGCCCGTGACCATAACTGGTGAGTGAGCTGTCCCTGTTCTTCATCCTAATTCGTGCCCCCTTTGTTGTGATTCCCTTCCCATCTCACTGGGTGGGGGGAGTGAGTGCAGGACTGCATGGTCTACCTGTGGTTAAACCACCACAGTGACCATCAATCTGTCAGTAGCAGAAGATTACAGAAAAAATATGAAGCAACTGTCCTTCTATGATGAGATGAAGAAGCTGACTTGACTGACATCGCTTAGTTTTCAATTGAATCAGTTTCCTGGGCCAGATGGATAAAGGGACAAGGCTAGAATACGTGACCAGGATGAGAGGCAGTGCAGTACTTACATCGTCTTGAACTGTTGTGAAACTGCAGTTTAAGAACGAAGGCAAGTACAGTATGTCTTTCAATGGCATACATCTCATCTTTGGTTAATCAGTAATGGGGCGACCCTCTGAGGCAAAGATTGGATTTGGACTGTCATGGTTAATTGCCACTAATAAACCCATCCTCTACGCATTTGATTAATCTCTTTTTGAGCCTGTTTGTACATCTGATATCCCCAGAATTCTGTGGCAGTTGGTTCTACAGCCTAAATGGTGTCTTCAAAAAAGGTACTTTGCTTTGAATACAAGAAAAAACCATGAATATCCATGTTTCTCCATCCAGTCCCATAAGGCAATCACAACTGAACCTCAGATCTGGTCACTGAGCAGTTCTGAAAACAAAGAAAAATCAAAAGGTTTGAAATGGAAACTTTAAATTTCTCATGTAAACTTTTCTTTTGTCCTCAGTCTCTCAGTTTCTTAAGCAGTGCAGTAATTTAATTTTTTAAAAAATTATCAGATTTCCACTATCTAATTTTCCACAGCAATAATCACCAATGACAAGAATGACAAGAAATAAATTATTTCACTATTGATCTCAAAACTGGAAGAAGTTAGAATATTATGCTTTCAACTGTGACAAAAGAAATTGCAGAATGGGACTGGTCATTCCATTCAGTGTCACAGACAGAAGATATACAGCTGTGTCAGTCTGCTTGACCTTTAGCAGCTAGAAAATTATTACATCTTTGCATACCTCAAACATATGTCCTGATCCTATATTTAATAAGCCCCCTCCCTTGTACCCTCAAAGAGTATAGTCGGATTTTTGTTCACAGAACAGAGGATCGTATAACCAAAAGTGGTGTCTCAGGAATCAAAGTCAGTTTCATCATGTATGTCAAAGATAGAATCAT
>NW_010296658.1:3432-9268 GCF_000700745.2 Antrostomus carolinensis | reverse complement strand
CCCTTCCAGTCCCTGACATTCTGTGATTCTATGTCTAATAACTCAGGACAGACTTATTAATTTTTCATATAACAATTTGTAGGTTTGTAGGGTGACACTAATATCCATTGCTTTTCTAGAATGGCTAGTACAGTCCAGACATATTCCCTTTGTATTCACTGATTTCTAAACATACCAAATCAAAACAAAAACTATTAAAAAGTAAAATCTCTCACTTGAATCCATAACCAGAGACAGGCTGGGCTTCTTATATGAATCTGTGTAAGACAGAAAAAAATTCCTGTATGTACTATCACTCCTACAAAAGTCTAACTTCTTCATATATTAAGTTACTAAAATGAGAACTGACAGAACACACATGTCAACTTCATTTAACCAGATACTACCTGACAATTTCCACATGGAACTGGGGAACTGCATCTCAAAGGGGATGTAGAATCACAAAAAATGACAAAGAACTTGTCAAGCCAAATAATACAGGCACAGACCTCATAAAGGAAAATGGGTACATTTATTAAATCAACTTTAACTTCCATGATAACTGAGGCAATCACTCCAGTCACTGTCCCTGTCAGTTTGACAGCAATGCCATGTCTGCATGGGAAAATATGCTTCAGTGCTTTTGAAATACCTAGAAATTTTGGGAAATGTAAAAAACCCATAAAACTTTTCTCTTAAAAATCATCTCCTTACACTTGGTTATAGTATAAAAAAAGGAAATGCCTGTTAAAAGCATGAAAGAAGAAATCAGTATTTTCAATTGAGGTACATTCTCCTGGAAACATCCTGGAATGTTCCTAATGTAAACTTTGAAAAGAGTGGGGAATATTAATAATTTCTCAGAAGTCTGTCAGAGAGAGAGAAAAAAAAAAAAGATAGAGCTTCAACAGGAATTCTTTTCATTACTTATTTATTTACACAAGAATTATTGGCTGGATAACTTTCGTTCCTCTTTAAACAGCTGATGCTAAAGAGAGTGAATACTTTTATTTCCTTTTATTTTGAAAAATCTGTCAGAATTTTGAGCTTCAGGGATGCAAATATTCCTTCTAATGCCACAGCATTTCATTAAATTTAGGTTCAAATTGCTCAGCTTGTGCAGGACAGTACTTCATGGTTGATTTCTTGGGGTTTTTTGTCCTGTTGCCTTTCCACTTATTTCCTATGCCCAAGAAGCTTATTATGATTTAACCTGAACCAAATCAGCACTTTAAACTCACTTAATCAACACCTTTCTCCTTCCGCACAGCCTAGGTAATCTGAACAGTGCAACATTGCTTGTATTTTAGTTCCAGTCAGGAGCGCATCCACTCACCGTGCTTCTGCACACCGATCTTGCAGCGCACAGACTGGACTGCTTTCAGATGAAGTTAAACTGAAGGTCCTCCCAGGAATAAAGGAACTAAAAACTCCAACAACCACAGGCCATGTGCCCACAGAACATGCCATAAACCACGTATAGTATGAAAGTTGGGTTGTCCTCCTCATCAACTGCTTCTCTCAGCTGATCCTCTCCTACTACACAAGAGGCCAATGCAGACACAGCTAGGGGCTCAGAGAATCCAATCCATAGAATTACCCAGCAGAGAAACATGCCACATTTCTGGCTGCCTTCTGGTAGGAATACAAACCACCACCTTCCATGTTAACAGACCGTTCCTGCTGGGAAAAGGTGGCAATAATCAGCAAAAAACTTTCTGTAAAATCAGCTCTCAATCTAGGGAGATTTGAGTCTCGCTGCTTACAACACTACGCATGCTTAAGACTGTAGCTTAACACATAGCTTTGTAGCAAGGCTAAAGCAGGTATTCGCTGAGCTCCTCTTATATTATTAAAATAAAAATCACATGTGTAAAAGAAAAAAAAAAGGCCTAAGCCTCTGAGGCACCAGCAAGAAAAACATCCCAAAGGTAAAAATTCTTCCTTCTTTTTTAAGCCTGAAAAGAAGTAGTTCTAGCTATGCATCAGCTGTTATAGAATCATAGAATGGTTAGGATTGGAAGGGACCTTAAAGATCATCTAGTTCCAAGCCCCCTGCCATCAGCAGGGAAACCTCCCACTAGACCAGGTTGCTCAAAGCCTCATCCAGCCTGGCCTTAAACACTTCCAGGGAGGGGGCATCCACAGCTTCCTTGGACAACTTGTTCCAGTGTCTGACCACCCTCACAGTGAAGAACTTCTTCCTAATATCTAATCTAAACCTACCCTCTTTCAGCTTATAGCCATTTCCCCTTGTTTTGTCATTAAATGCCCTTATGAAAAGTCCTTCCCCAGCTTTCTTGTAGGCCCCCTTCAGGTATTGGATGGCTGCTATAAGATCTCCCTGGAGCCTTCTCTTTTCCAAGCTGAACAGCCCCAACTCTTTCAGCCTGTCTTCATAGGAGAGGTGCTCCAGCCCTCGGATCATCCTGGTGGCCCTCCTCTGGACTTGTTCTAACTGGTCCATATTCATGAAAATCAAGGCACTGAACGTTTTCAGCTATAGGCAAGAGAAATTAATAGTAAAAACCAAAAAAGAAATATAGCTTCTAATAATCAGGAAAATGATGGGAGGAAGAAAAGAAAGCCAAAAGGTGAGAATCCTCTTTTCTTTTTGTCCAAGTCTCAAAAGATATTCATAAACAGCTCACACCACTGAAAAATGGATAATAATTAACTGCTTGCTTACTGGTAAAATATAAAAGGGAGTGTCCTCCTACCAGCACTTCAGGATTTGAATAACGTACGTGCAACATATCTAACAAACCCTTATTTTGCAATTTAGTGGGAGAAAGACTCTCCCTTAAACAACTAAAAAACTTCATCAAGTAAAATGTAACTAAATGTAAATGCATGTAACTACCAAATAATGTGTAAATAAAATATACTATCAAAAAAATCTCCCTTGGAAAGCCTCTCATTTAGTAGAATCCTGCTGCTGGTGCAAGGCCACAGGGCAAGGGCAGGTACCATCACCATTCTCCATGTCCTTCAGGCTTGATTACATGCTTGGTCTCAAAACAACTGCATCCTTTCACCTCAAATTCATCACACCCCCATGATGAGGGAGGGCTGGTCTCCCTCCCACAGCAGAATGCCATGCACCAGGCCCATCTCCACTGCACCCCACAGCTGCCAACCAGCTGAGCCTCCCCCATGGAGTCCCAGCATGGAGGGAAGCCAACAGCCACACTGGGCTGGGCTGTCAGCCGTGCCAGGTGCAGGCACACTCACAGGTGACTGAGACATGGGGCCCAGAGGAGCGAGCTTCATGCACAACACACCAACCCCTGACAACCTACATATTATTTAGAGTGTTTTAGGGGGTCAAAAAGAGGATCAGGCAGGCAGCCACTGAAGCTCAAGGGCACTTAGCTTATTGCACAAAACACCAGCTGCACAGCTTGCAATTTATTCTCTGTTTAGCTATTCCTACTGCAGGGACTTAAAGTAACTCCAAGTACTTGGTGAGAATGCAAAACCCACAGGCTTCTCCTGCCATGTCTGATATAAGGAACACATGCCAGAAGCTCTGGGGGAAGAGATGCCACCAGCTGGGAAATCAGTCCTTCTGCAGACTGCACACCTACAGCAAAGTCAGACCCAGAAAAACCTTTCCAAAGGAGTTTCTTGCTTTGTGACCAGGGTAAAAGCAAAATGAGAACCAAAGCCAGAATTGGGTAGAGAATTGTAGCCATTTTTCTTACCATGAATGATGACCACATAATCTCTAGTGTGTAATGGGATGGTAATTTCCTTGGTAGGAAATGGTGGATCTGTCATTTCTTCAGAGCTCTTTATGCCTTCCTCTAAACTCCAAAATTAATTCCAAGAGAGAAACTGAATACACTAGTCCTCCTAGAATATATCACTAGTTGTAACCAGTAACTGCTGAGACACTGAATAGAAACTTGAATCCCTGGGCCTGCAAGCACAAACATGCATCTCAAGTGCCCGCCTCTCCACTGCACTCCTTAGGAGTCTGTTATTCCTATCCTATCAACACAGTGCTACAGGGGAGGCGTATTAAGTGGAAAACTTCCTTGCTGATGGCAGGCAGCTCTTGTTGTCCAAAAGCTCAGTTGCAGCATTGTGTCTGAGCGGAGGACATCAGCTCTCATGTCTGCAGGCCTCTGCATTAATGTTCAGAATCCTTGGCAATATCCGAGCAATGTTTTCTCCATGTGGAACATATAAGGCTATTATATTTCTCAAAGAAAAATCAAGATAGTGAGAGATTTAAAAGGAAAAGAATCTCTGTAGCTCATGAGCCCTATGCAGGCATTGATTCATTGCCCAACCACAAGTTCATCATATGAAGATACACCTTCTCAATACAGACAGAAGGTATCTCACCAGACAATCTAGTACGTATTCCATGGCTCACTGAGCTTTCAAGAAAGTGGATTAACTAAATCTGTTCTTACAGATGGAGACTCTGAAGTGACCAATGAGAATCCACTCTGGCGTTTTCCAGGCTTTAATGTTAAGAGATTTTTTCATGCCATCTAACATCAAACTTTCTTCCTGCAGCTCAACTTGTCCTATCTACCAAGGATACGGGGAGAGGGGGAATCTGTTTGTAGTAATACATCCTGCATTTGTAGACTGTTATGTTCTGCTCACTAGCCAATCATCTTTGGTTCATACATATACTAAAAGTTACAGTAGTTTATACACAAAGAATCGGCAATCAGCATTCCCAATCATTTGAAGACTATCCTGAAGAGTCATTATGCAACTAGTGCACTGGACCCAGAGGCACGGATACTGATGCCTGCAGTGTCTCACAGCTGGCATCTCCAATTCCTACGCAGCTGATGAATGAAAAAGGCTTTCTCCAGCTCCTCTTAACATGACCTTTTCTCTGCTAAGCTTCAATTGGCTTCACACAGAGGCAGCAGAGAACCTGGGGAAAGCTTCCTACTAATGCAAACTTGCCCCACATGTTCAAATCCTGCTGCTCCAGGTATTTCTCCAATGGCATTTCTTTTAAGTGTGCCTGGATTTTGTGGATAAATATGCTGTTCTATAGTCCTTCCCCCCACATAAACACACAAAGACTGCTTTTCTCTAATTCAAAATTAAAAACCAACAAAAATAAGTTACTGCAGCACTAATATATGCATTATACCAGATCCTGCTAAAGATATCTGGCACCCCCAATTACGGTAACCCATGTGTTACCCATCTTTTTAACTTCTCTCAGCACATTTGATATTTCAGTGCTGTTGGAGTCAATCACTGCTGCATTCTTGTACTCCACAAGTTGATCCTACTCTGCTTTCAAAAGCACCTCCTGAAAAAGCAGTCCAAAACTTCTTATGACCTTCATACTCAGGTGACTTTGCCACATGTGCTAACTATTAGCATATGAGCCAATCTGATTACAGTTACAGGAAAAATTAAAGACAGAGGGAAATATATTCTCTACTTCAAAGACACAATGCAGCAAAATAGGACTGGAGGATGAAAACTAACAGCCCAGTCTTCCTTCTAATACATTTCAGCATCCTGCTAACTGCAGACCCCAGGAATGCTTATCCAACATTGCTTACCTGCTGCAACCTTGGCATCATTTTTTCTAAAGAAAGAGCAATTCAACTGACAGTATCCAGATACAAATTCTTCCAACTCTACAGTCCCACAAACTCCTATTTATGTGCAAGTAGGTCCAAGATTAGAAAGAATTTAACAGTAATAAGCCTCTCAGAAATAGAAATTCAATCCCCTAAGAGGAAGTTCAGAAATTATCACCCATCTTCCTCCTTTTTTCATTAGGAATGAAGGACCAATCCTAAAGTACAAGGAAACATATTCATCTGCTACTGGGAAGTAGTCATCACTCAGTTTGTCA
>NW_010296658.1:0-3394 GCF_000700745.2 Antrostomus carolinensis | reverse complement strand
TTCTGGTCAAATTAACAGCTAAAATTTACCTCCTTTGAGTAATTTCTTACAATTTTAATCCACCTCACCACTTGGGAACTAGTGTTTTCAGATAATTCTGAATAAAAGCAGTTATCAAAATGTTAATATAAGCCATGTTTTCTGCTTTAGAAAATAAAACAAATTCTTGTTTCTTAGTTGTTTTATTGTACTGTGCTCATATATATGCCAGTCTCTGGCCCTGAAACAATTTTTTAATTATTTTGTTTATTAAAAATAAGTACAATGCAAACATGAACACTTCACTTTTTACTGAATAACTGCATAAGACCTGTGATACTGTAATAACATTTGCTAATAATTTTCATGTCTTTTGCAATTCCTTTAAAACTCAATTTCTCACAACTGGATCCTAATACCCATCTTTTTTAATATTACTGTTTTCAAAATATCAAATTAAATGTTTAGCAATCTTGTTTACACCCAAAATGTTTTGAGAGAGATAAGATAAAATTAAGCTATCTTAGCCTAGCATCAATCTTGACAAGTTATTAGCTTTCCTTCGTATTTTGTGTTGACACCTTAAGTTAAGCAATTAACAGGTTTTTAATCTTCAAAGGCTTACAGTGCAGGGGTCAGGAGCAACCCTGGGTATTCAAGTTGGAGTAGCATCTGCTCTTGGATTGCTTTACCAAAGACCAGACAGTTTCCACCGATTTCATTATATCTTCTGCATTAAATACCTCTGGACTTTTTACCAAATAGTCAATATGAAAGAAGACAGTTAAGCTTGTTTTCTCTCCTCACTGAATTTGTTAATATTTTAAATAATCAGAACTATTTAGCAGTCTAAAAATCATGCAAATTAATACAAAGGTCCAATAGTCAACAAATACTGAATTTTCAAAATAAAGATCGTCCTTTCAGGTGCTCTCACTCTTCATTTTGACAAGATTTGCTTGAAGACTAGATGGCCACTTTTCAGGTAGCAAAATGGGAGCTTTTTGGTTCCAAAAGTTAAGCCAATCATTTGAACACAGAAATTTAATTTGTTATGTACTGAAGCCCTCACAAGTTTATCTCATATATGATTGTGGAAATTTTAGAGCATTCTAAGTGTGATTCAAAATAGAATGACACCACACTCTACCACACTGCATATAGTCACAAATTAGTCACACTAATTTTGTCAGTATTGTAATAATATTCCTTTGTTATTCACAGCTTACCAAATTGCTTTGTGATAACCTCTTATTCATAAGTGGTTTAAATCCAATATCCAAGGATCAAATAGCCCTACACACAAAACACCTACTAAATTAAAGTGAAATGCATATTGAATATATGAAGGCCTTTAATAGCTGCAAGATCTCTGTTGGGTATGGGCAGAGCAATCATGGTTTATAATTTCACTGCTCACATATAATGGAAAGGACACTGTGTTGGCTCCATTAAAAATTATTACTCTGAATGAATCTACAATGAAATTAAAAATAGATTTTTACTTGAGGAACATGTTTCCAGAACAGTCTCAAAAACAACAGTTAGGTATAAATACTAACCTCCCCTCAGACAGAGCTTGCTTTTCTGCAAGAAATTGCACTGTGTGATTGCTTATAGTGAAGGCAGATGGAAATTCACGCTCCTGGAGATTCCTGAGATTCTCACAGTCTTTTCAAAGGAAAAAAACAACCCACAATTGGTCATAATTATTCAGGTACTTATGAACATCGCAAGAATTTCAAGAGCCCTGCCACTGAAATGGAGATATCTGTAGCATAATGAAAACTTCATCTCAGTGGGAGTTAAAAAAAATACATTGGGAAAGATAAATTCCATGCAGGATGAAGAATAGTACAATAGCTGGAAAAAAAAAAAAAAAAAAAAAGGTAGCATACAGCTGTGTTAATTTAATTAAAATTCAAAATAAATAATTTTTTATAGCCTTAAAAGTTCCCAATGATTCCCAAACAGTTGAAGAATAGACACGCTTCATATACAAACTACAGACAGTTCTTCGGTAGTTACACGATTGTGCTACTCACTGCTGCTTCCCTCCTTATTGTAATACTCTTTCAAGTCTCATGAGGTCCTTGCCTCAAACCAGCTATCTGCTTCTAATAGATTATACCCATCGTAATCTGTTTATAGACATTTATGATTCATGCTAATTTAAAACCAGTTTTCCTACTTGCTTGTATTGACAAGACACAAATTTTTCTGCAGAGCCTTTTACCATAGGCTTGCTCAGCACTTGTTCTCAAGGGGGATCTCTAGATACCACCCTAATAAATAAAATTATTAAAAAGTAACATTCGTCCCCAAGGAGTCTCCAATCCATTTAAATCCAAAAGTTACACATATTGCCTTCCTGTGCTTATAATACTAAAACTGTAGAAGCCTGTAGACAAAACAGATCTCAATATCCAAAAAGTCTGCTCATTTTTGTATTATTACAGAAAAAAAACCCACTTAGTTTCTCTCAGAGTATTTTCTAACTAATGATTCAGGTTTTTCCTCTATTCCATACGACTGCATTCTCTTACTTTTCCTTCCACATGTAACCACATATCTATGTACACGTGCAGATATTCCAACTGCAAAGAAGTATCTCCTGACATAATTGTGAAAAATTACAGCACTTGATTTTCTTTTCCTGTTCTTCTTTTGCTTTTATTTAAAAAAAAACCAAACAGTATTTGATCCATTTTCTTGATATTTCATGGTTCAGTTGAATTAGCTGGTTATGGTTCACAGAGCTAGAAATTGGTGTTAACTGATAATAGAAATAGATTCAGGTCAAATTTAGCTTTTAGTTTTAAAAGCTTTCATCTACTTTTTACTTTATTAAGATATAAAATATTTTTTAATATATTTTCAAAAGGAAGTTTGAAAACATTTGGCATTAGCATCTAGTAAATGAAAATTACAGATATGAAAAGTACAAATTTTCATTTCAGTATTGGCCTATATATTTAAAACAGATTGGATACTTCTCAAAAGATCTGAAACATTTAATTTTGGAATAAAACATACCTTGTGGTTTAAGCCAAAATGAAACTTTAATAATCTAATTTTATGGAATTATTTTCTGTATTTAGCTGAAGCTGCAAAGTTTTCACCCAAGTTTTCATACTGTCAGTAAATTAAAACTTTGATCGTGTGTCAATCTTTAGCCTGTCTTAGAAAAATTTTAAAATCTCATATGCTTTCCCTGAGAAAAGATTTGATAGAACACCTCTTACTCTTTGCTGTGTATACAATCTTGCTAATGCCTAACGTGTCTTAGAAAAATTTTAAAATCTCATATGCTCTCCCTGAGAAAAGATTTGATAGAACACCTATTACTCTTTGCTGTGTATACAATCTTGCTAAAGCCTAACAGGCATCGTACAACCATGCACATCTCCATGCA
>NW_010296657.1:1269-3906 GCF_000700745.2 Antrostomus carolinensis | reverse complement strand
GAGCCATGGTGGGATGAGGCACCACACCATGGGGCTGGCACCGCTGGCCAACAGCTGCCTGGGCTCCAGCCCCAGCACAGGGTAGATGGTGACACTGGGTGACACCGGGTGCCTCGTGCGTGGCAGTGGGGACTCTGTGGCTGCCCCTCCCGAGCAGCAGCACCTGCCAATTAATGGCAGTGCCCCCCGTGAAATTTGTGAGACAGAACAGCGACGCCCAAAATGGTGGCTGGGAGAATGAGGAGGTTCTGTCCTCTCACTCATGTGCAGTTTTTATATGAGGTTTTAGATGGTTTTCCCCAACACTGCCCGCCCCATGGCATGGTGTCATGGTTGCTGTCATCCCTGGGGTGGGTGGCATGTCAGTGCCACGCACACTGACCCTCTGGGCCACGGCTGGAGTCCCTTTGCCCCATCTCTCCTATGAAGTTTGCGGATCCGTGCCGGGTGCGTGGTGTGCAGGGCTATTTTTGCCCCCTCCTGCGTTCAGCTGGGCCTTCTGCCAAGTAGGAGGATTTTCGTTGCGGTGACGTTCGGTTGAGGAGCATGAAGCGAGAGGCAGGTGTCCCTGTGGGTGACAGATGGTGAGTAGTCGGAGCTGGGTGTCACCAGCTCAGCATAGGCAGCTGATGCCAGCTCTGCCTGAGGCCATGGGTGGGAGGAAGAGGAGGAGGAGGAGGAAGAAGAAAGCACAGAGCCAAGATGGGTGACCAAGGGGCAGCTGGCACTGGGGACAAAGGCAGCAGGGCTGGGGAGGCGGGGGGAGCCCCACTGAGCATAATGGACAAGGGGACAGCAGCAGCCTGGTCCCACCCTGTGCGAGGACACCAAGGAGCAAGCGGCACGTGGCAGCCACATGCAGCTGGGAGGATGGGGAACACCAGGGTCCCCTTCCTGGGCAGCTGGTCCCAACCAGCATCCAGGGGTGACAGCAGGCCTGTGGAGAGGGGTTTTTTGTTTTGCCTCCTGCACCCTCCTGGCCAGCCCAGCTCCCTTCTGCAGGTGGTTAGAAGAGGGACGGTGGCTATGTGTCCTCTCTTGAATGCCCAGCTGGGGCACTGGGATGCCCTTCCATACCTCCAGCCCCTGCATGCCATGGTTGGGGCACCATGCCACCCTCTGCTTCAGCTTCTCCTTGCGAGGCCAGGAGCTGGCTTAGTGATGTCTAGAGGTTGCTGCTGGGCTCTCTGTGATCATCATCCCAGGCAGGTGGCCTGGAGACAGTGAGAGGAACATCCCCAACTTCCTAAAGGGGAAGAAAATAGCTGCTGGGACTGGCTAGGTTCATCCTCTAAGACGTTGTGAGTGTCTCTCCACCCTGGCTGGGTATTACAGACCCCAGAGTTCCTTGACCCTGTGGGATGGGTAGGCTCTGCCTGCTGCCTTGCTGCCTCCTGGCCTGGTCTGGGCAGCCTGGCTGGCTCGCGTGCTGGCCCTGTGGCACTTTGCACGCAGAGGCTGTCACTGCGGCAGCTCGCCTGGCCCGTGTCCCAGCCCATTGTGTCCCTGGGAAAGGCAAGCGGGGACGCACCGTTATTTGCCTTGGCACAGGAGGGGCTCGCAGGGAGGTGGCTGAAGCCCTGTGGTGGGGGTTTCTACCATCCCTGCATGGAGACAGGGATCTAGCAGTGTGTGACATGGTGGAGCTTCAGGGCAAGTGCTTGCTTCGTCTTGGTGAGGAAGGAAAGCAAGGACGGGGCAGCCCCTGCACTCCTGGGAACAGCTGCAGGGTGGGGACAAGGCTGAGAGAAAATCCAGGGAGTCCCGGCAGAGCTTCGTGCGTGAGCAAAAATGAGGAGGGCAGGGAGGACTTGTCCCTCATCTGCAGGAGGGTCCTCGTTAGAGGGGACCTGGTGGCTTTTTTGGGGCCTCACAGTGAGGCTGAGCATGTTCCCCTGTGCGCACACACACGTCTGACACCCAGGGCAAGGCGGGCAGGGCACAGCACCCACAGAAACGCGCCCGAGCGTGGGCAGCACAGGCGGCCCGATCCTGTCTGTCCTCTCCACCTGATCAGGACTGACATCAGCTCGTGGGCTATAGGTAGTGTGTGTGCACATACAGGTATGGATCCATACACCTGCGTGTGTGCAGGTGTGTACCCCTATATACACCCAGTGTGGGTGACTCCAGTAGCGGGTCTCCATCTATCTGGTCGCTGGCTCCCAGCTGGGCAGCAGCACAACCCCTGGCTCTTGGACTTCCTCCATTGGGTGGTTTGAAGGGATTGGACTAGATGACCTTTTGAGGTCCCTTCCAATCCCCAACATTCTGTGATTCTGTGAAGGCAGGGAGAACCTGAAGGCCAGGAGCAAAGCCCAGTGGGGCTCCTGCGGCCGAATCTCCCCAGGGTGGATGAGTACATCCATCCATCCATCCATCCATCCAGGCTGTCTGCATCCCAGCTGGCTCCTTGCTCACCCTGCTTTGGTGAGGTCTCACAGCACCAGCATGGCGAGATGTGGGGCTGGTGAGGGGTTCCCCCCGATCACCGCGTGCTCCAGCGTGCCGAGCTGAGCTGGGCACTGCCGACCCAGGGAGGGATGGGTGCTGCTGCTGCGCCACACGCTGTTTACTGTTTGGGCTACAAGGCAGCTTTGTCTTCTCCTCAGGACACTCTGAATAACAACTCTCTGG
>NW_010296657.1:829-1233 GCF_000700745.2 Antrostomus carolinensis | reverse complement strand
CTCGGAATAACAACTCTCTGGGGAAAAAGCACAGTTGGCAGGAGCGGGTGTCCCGGTCATCGTCCCCTCTGAAAACGGGTGAGTCTCTCTCTCCTTGAACCCTTTTGTGGCTCTCAGGAGCCTGGGGCAAGTGCTGCTGGAGCAGGAGGTTGGGGAAAGCTTCCTACATGGATGCAAGGTGCACGTCTACCCTGAGTCTGGGTGGCATCCCTGGCCACCTTCCCTGGCAGGGAGCATCACCCTCTGCAGGGCTGTCAATGCCATTTTCCTCTCGCTCCAGGTGAGCAGACCCCTCCCCACGACCACGTTTGCCTGAGTGATGAGGTCAATCACCAAAACAGCACAACCTCCACCAAAGACCGGGGCACGTACACGGAGAGCCCGTGCCGGCGCACAGCAGCCAC
>NW_010296657.1:0-790 GCF_000700745.2 Antrostomus carolinensis | reverse complement strand
CACCCAGATGGCACCCGCCTGCGTTGCCTCATCCCGGCCACCCGAGAAGCACCAGGCCACCAGCCGGCCCCCACCACACGGTGCCAGCTTGGTGGTGGTGACAACGCGGGGCCCCGAGGCCCACCGGGACCGCATCCGCTACCAGACAGATGTGAGGCTGGAGGCCACGGAGGAGATCTACCTGACACCTGTGCAGAAGAACTCGGACCCCCTGGAGACCGACAAGCCGTTCCTGTCTCAGTCCAGTGAGAACCGCATGTCCATCAGCTCCGACATCGACACCTCCGGCTATTCGGCCTTGGCAGGGAAAACCAACCCCTCCATCAGCGAGGAGGATGAGGTGCTGGACTACATGTCCTCCCCCGACAAGACAAACCTGCCCAGGGCATCCTGCGGCGGTGGGAGCAATAACTCCCGGCCGGGGCAACACCTTCAGAGAGCCTCAGTGAGTTCAGACACCAGCGCCCTCTCCTATGACTCGGTCAAGTACACGCTGGTGGTGGACGAGAACGTGCAGCTGGAGCTGGTCAGCCTCAAGCAGTGCTACTCGGGCTACAGTGACGAGAGCGACTCGGCCACCGTCTACGACAACTGCGTCTCCTCGCCCTACGAGTCGGCCATCGGCGAGGAGTATGAGGAGGATGCGCTGAAGCGCGACTCGGTCTGCCTGTCTGAGGACTCCACTCCTGAGGCGGACATCCACTTCTCCAAGAAGTTCCTCAACGTCTTCATGAGTGGCCGGGCACGTTCCTCCAGTGAGTGCTGGGTGCCGGGGGGGAGGTGGGCTGGT
>NW_010296656.1:2524-5106 GCF_000700745.2 Antrostomus carolinensis | reverse complement strand
GATTACGACTGTGTTTGTCTGTCCCTCAGGGACATCATCATCCCTGCAAAGTCCTCCTGCCCCTTCTCCCCACCCTGCTTTGTCACAGGTGCCAGAGATACCCCAGCTGCTCATGCCCTGGGCATGCAGAAAGCATCACCCATGGGAATGACCCCCAAAGCCCCATTGCTATGGATTGGCAATGGGGCCACAGACCATCAACACCTTTTCTCCTTGCTCTCCCCACACCACTCGGCCATGCTGGTATTGCTGAGGACTCTTCTGCCAACAACCATAGTTGCTCTAATTGTCAATCCTCCACACACCCTTCCCCTCTGGCCACTGGATGCAATGTCCTTCTGCTTCAGCGTCCTCACTCCCAACATCTAATCAAATATTCTTCCTATTGCGAACAAATTCAATCCCAATATATTTTATTCTCACTCAATAGTCCCGATCCCATCCTGATAGCTGCTTTTGAACCCTGGGGCTCCTCCCTTCCAATCCTCTTTTTGGATGTTTCCGACATGTGCTGATGGTTGAACACTAACTCAGGTTGTCCCTGCAGAAGCCAACTCTGATGGTCTGGGCAGAGTTGAGGTGAGTTCAGCTGTTGCAGAGGCTTTCAGGCTGTGCAAGCTCTTATTGGCTCCAAGATGTCCCATTTCTGAGGGAGGACAAAGCCCAAAGCCCACGAGGCTGGGATTTTCCCATGTATTTACTGTGGCTGTCATTGCTCTCCTTCCTTCCTGTGTGATCTCATTTAGTTTCCTGCTCTGGCAGGGGGATTGGACTGGATGATCTTTCCTGGAGGTCCCTTCCAACCCCTGACATTCTGTGATTCTGTGAATCGTTATTACTATGATTTTAATAATACTATTATTTTAAGTTCTCTTTTATTTCTATTATTACACTGTTCTTCTCTCACCCTACAAACTTCCTTATCCCTGTCCCCCAATCCTCTCCGCTCTCCCCTGGGGACGGGGGGGGGAAGTGGATGCACAGCTGTGTTGACTACTAGCCAAGGGCTAGCTCAGTGAAACTATCACACCATCTATCTCTGTACCCTCTCTAGATGTGCCCGTCTGTGTGAGCAGATATTAGAGGACGCCCATAGTTGTTTCACAGAGTTTATGAATACACATGTTCCACTTTACACAGTGGGCTGGAGATGTCTTCACTTGAGGTGCTCCCATAGATGTTCACACATAGACACTCCCAATCAATATATGTCTATACCAGTGCAGGAGCTCTCTGCCACAGAGAAAAGGCCGGTGTGGGCAGTTGTCCCCGTGTACATGCCGTGCTGGAGCACTAGCTGGGCTGGCTGCACGAGTAGCTCAGGGTGGCGTACGTTGTGGTGGTGTTCCGCTCTTGCATGTGAGGCTTTAGAGGCAAAATTAAACCATGTTAGTTCACTCGCTGGCTACCAGCCCTGCACAAGCAGCTGGCCCTGGGCTACCGGAGTGCTGTAGGGAGGAGCTGTGCACTTTGAGTGAGCAGGGTGGTTTGACAAGCTAGCAAAAGCTGGGGCAGTGCTGTGTTTCTAGGTGGCCCCTTATTTCACCTTTGTCGTTCTTTTCCCAAGGTGTTTGTTTTTTTCTTTTCCTCTTGAAAACTCCCCAGATTTTACAGAATTGACTCATTTTTTCAGCTTGCCAGAGGAAACCTGACAATATTGCCGGCAGCAGCAGAGAGCTGCCGTGCTTCACGAGGAGGAAAATGTCAGGACAGAGAAAAAAAGAATTTCTTGGGGTAAAAAGAATTTCTGGGGATAAAAAGAATTTCTTAGGGGAAAAAAATTCTTGGGTTGGAGAAGTGTCATCCTTTTCAAGCAGAAAGGGCTATCTGGTGAGGTGGGATGTGGGCAAGTGGACACAGAAAGGAGTGTCTTTTCCTGTGAGTGCATCAGCTGGGTTCTTGGTTGGAATGACCCTGTGGAACTCCCCAGCCAAAGCGACCGGCGCAGACCCCGAGCAGCACATCTGATTTCTGAGGACCCCGCTGCCTGGTTTGACCCCAAAGCTGCACCACAACTCACCCTGTTCCGTCCAACGTGGGCGATGGTGGAGTCTGTTAGGGGGCAAAAAAATCATGTTTTTTGACCTGGCTTTGGGTTGTGGGGAGGGCTGAGACCCAATTTGTCTTTGAACAGCAGCTCCCCTGGGGTCAGGACTGACTCTCCTGTCCCGTTTCCCCCTGATTTCACCCCATTCTGGGCAGCAGAGCGAGCTGCCCTTCCATCTGTGGGTGCGGAGCAGGGCTACTGGGGTTTGGTGGCATCTTCCCCACCCCACAGCAGTTTCTCACTTTGCCCAACCAGCAGACCTTGATCTGCACCTCTGGGCCTGCTTGTGAAACCAAAGTCACGCTGCATATAGACCACCCTCCCCCCACCCACAGCACACTCTCTTGAGTGCAGCCTGTGGTTTCAGAGTCCACAAGGAGATGTTTTCTCTGCCAACACCCAGAAATGGAGCCACGACCTCAACTGCTGCGCTCTGCTTTGGAGCAGAAATCAGGGCCAAGTGAAAATGAAGTGGGGAAAAAATGCCAGTCCCTGGGGGTGTGGGGCTGGATGGCACCCTGGGGTCTGAGCGTGT
>NW_010296656.1:0-2430 GCF_000700745.2 Antrostomus carolinensis | reverse complement strand
TTGGGATGCTGTCACCTTTCTTGTGGCTGGGATGTGTGTGCGTGGATGAAGCGGGATGCAACACGGCCGGGAGAAATCTGCCCCTGGTGAACGGGCCATTGTTTTGTTGGGAAATGAATTGTTGGGTGTGGATGTGGAATTTGGAAAGGTGCCGTGTGGCAGCGCAACGAGGAGATGGAGAGGGTGGAAAGTGGGTTTTGGGGCATCTGCCTGAAACTCTTCACAGCTCCTGAGATGGTGGCACAGCTGGTCAATGGCCACAGGTTTGCCAGTTGTGCTGGAGGGGTCCCCAGGGCCAGAGGGGTCAATGGCTCAGCCGGGGGGAGGAGGGGGTACTCACACTGTATTTCACTGTAGTCGGTTGCTTCATCCTGGTGGCTGGAAACTTGTTGGTGCCTGGAGAGGAAAGGGGAAAGTGTTTTGGGAGGTGTTTCCTGGCTGTGCTGGGGTCATTTGGGTAATTCCCTTGGAGGATGATTTCCTTCATCATGTCTACGGCTGGAGTCAAGCCCAGGGCAAGCCCTGCTCTTCCCTGCCTCCATCCTGGGAGGGTCCACCCAGGAACACAGAGCATGATGTCCCTTGCCATGGCCCACCCCAGGGCACCCGGGATGTCCCTGGTGTCCATCACCCACAGCCAGGAGGGACTGCTGCTCACCTTTGGCACCTCTCTCTGCAGGTCACTGCAAGAAAAAGAAAGGAAGAGATGGGGAGGCAGAGTTTGTGCTCAGCCCAGGCTTTGCACTCTCTGGGCTGTGCCATGAAGATGATGGGCTGAACCTCCACACCTCATCAGGGAGGTTTTTTCCAGCCCAGCTTTTGCAATTGCATGTCCTCTATCTCAGACTAGCTTCTTCCAAGCCCTCAGCAGCTGTGGACAGCCCAAGTGTTGAGGAGATGTTCTGCTCAGGCCAGCTCCGGGACTCCCTTCTTGTGCCCAGAGGGTTGTGAACAAATTTCTATCATCTGAGGCAGGGATGCAACTGATCATCCCAGCTGGGCACTTTTGCTCCCCCCAGGTGATAAAGGAAACAGTTGGAGGAGCTCAGATTCCCATGAAATGTGGGTAAGGATCTGGCCATTCTAAACCCATACACATCATTTTAACTCACCTATGGTTTTCACCTCGTGGTTTAGCCTCCGTTTCCCCAAAGAACTCACCTTTCTTGATGGCACAGTAGGTGGTTGCAGCCAGGAGGAGGAGGGAGACGGTCACCACTCCCAGCACGATGCCTGTGAGGAAGTTTTGGGCCAAGGGTAGGGGAGCTGGGGGAGACAGAAGGTGTTGGGGAAGATGGCATGTCATGGGGAGAAGCAGAAGAGAATAGGACATGCCTTCAGAGCCAGGCCAGATCCCAGTTGATCTCCCTACATCCTGGTGCCTGCAGCCCAGCATCCCTTGGGCAGATGCTGGTGGACACTGGGTGTGCAAGGTGGGAATGACTCACCTTTGGTGGATGGCCCTTCCTGGGAGCTGGACCCACTGCCTGGGAGGGAAAAGGGACAAGATGAGAGTCTCCAGCTCTCCCAGGTGCTGCACAGACTAAGGAACTGTGAGGAGGAACCCCTGATCCACCATCGTGAACCGTCGTGATCAATAAATCAATACATTGCAGAGCTGAGGCTCTGGATTAGACCAGGCACCACCTCTCTGCCCTTTCCATGATGCTGGGGCAGGAGAGGAGTAGGAGGCTCTCCCATGACTAGAAGGAGATGCCCTTGTAGCAAAGGCTGTGAAGAAATTCCCCCTGCCCCCCCCCCCCCATCATCCCAACCACCCAGGAACAAGCGATTGGGTCACAGTTGGGTCCCAACACTCCAGTGGGGTCTGTGGGGCCCTGAGGCATTGCCAGTCCATGCCCCAGTACCATGTCTCACCTGTGACAGTGAGGTTCCGGGGAGCACTGGGGGTAGAACTCCTCACTTGATTCAGCTCATTCCTGTGCTGGTATCTGCATGTGTATGTCCCCATGCTCGCCATGGTCATGGTCAACAGCATGGAGTAGCTCAACTGTCCCCATGTGGCTTTCTGGCTTTTCACCTCCACTCCATCCTTGCAGAAGACGACTATGGCAGCAGGGGACTGTCCGTCAATGGAGCAGCGAAACAAAACCTGTTCTCCCTCGTGAGCATTGGAGGTGTTCAGAAAGAGTCCAGGAGCTGGAAGGTGACCTGAAGAGATGGCACAGGGAAGCCCCGGGCAGCGTTACTGCTGTTGGGGATGGAAAATGCCTCCTCTCCAGGGGGTTCACTCACAGGAAAAAAATCCCCTTTCCCTCCTCATCTCCACTTTCACACAACTCCCTTTTTTGGCCCATCCCCGTGCTCACCATCAACTGGGGAGTTGCAGAAGTCCTGGGTGATCACGCCGGCACCTGCACCATGGAGCAGAGAGGGTTTTGGTTAGAGGGGCAGCAACATGGCTGACGT
>NW_010296655.1:0-1866 GCF_000700745.2 Antrostomus carolinensis | reverse complement strand
CTGATCTGCTGGAAAGGAGCTCTGAGGAAAAAGACCTAGGTGTGCTTGTGGACAGCAGGCTGGCCATGGGCCAGCACTGTGCCCTTGTGGCCAAGAAGGCCAAGAGTATCCTGGGGTGCATTCATTAAAAAAAGCGTGGCCAGCAAGTCAACAGAGGTTCTCCTCCCCCTCTGCTCTTGCCCTAGTGAGGTCACATCTGGAGTACTGTGTCCAGTTCTGGGCTCCTCAGTTCAAGAGGGACAGAGGTCTTCTGGAGAGAGTCCAGCGGAGGACCATAAAGATGATGAGGGGCCTGGAGCATCTGCATTACAAGGAGAGGCTGAGAGAACTGGGACTCTTCAGCCTGGAGAAGACTGAAAGGGGACTTTACCAGTGTCTATAAATATCAGAAATGTGGGGGCCAAATGGATGGGGCCAGGCTCTTTTTGGTGGTGGCTCATGACAGGACAAGGGGCAATGGGCAAAAACTGTAACACCGGAAGTTTCATACAAACTTAAGGAAAAACTTCTTTACAGTGAGGGTGACAGAGCACTGGAATAGGCTGCCCAGAGAGGTTGTGGAGTCTCCATCTCTGGAGATGTTCAAAACCCGCCTGGACTCTTTTCTGTGTAACCTGTTGTAGGGAACCTGCTTTGGCAGGGAGGTTAGACTAGATGCTCTCCTTAGGTCCCTTCCAACCCCTACCATTCTGTGAGCCTGGGATTTACTTCAGCCATCTGAAAATCATCTCTCCTGTGAAGCTAGCCTTCCTGGATCTCTATCGTTAATGGAAAGAAGGAAAGAAAGCAGGAAAAAAAATCAAACAAATAAACCTATACCTCAAGAAGATGCCTAACTTCTGTCTTGGATGTTTATGTTAGAATAAATTTCTCTCTAGAGATGCCTACTAGCTAGACAACTTTTCCACAGGCTTATTGACTGAAAGCTGCTGAGGAGGAGAAAAGCCTGAGTATACAAGCTGATCACAGAATGATGATGAACTATCAGTGGAAGCAAAATAAATTCCAAAGTACTTGAGCTAAATCTTTCTCCATTAAAAAAACAAACAAACAAACATAAACAAACAAAAAACCCCCAAAAACAGGAAAGCAGCTTTCATTATATTCTGAAATATTGAATACATTTTTTTTCCTCATGTTCAAGACTGATAGCATCAAACTTCAAAAGGTGCTGATAAGAACAACAACAATGATAAAGTGAGATAAAGTGATCTTAGGAGAGGAAATGGAAAAAAACCCCTTGACTTGTTCAGTCTAGCATAGTATTTTTAATATACTGCCAGGAGTTAGAATTGTAGTGTTAGAAGTAGTTTACTATAGATGTGAAATGTATGGGCTTGCCATAAATATTTACATTAGCCAAGGAGCTATTTTTTTGCTAGAAGCTAGGCAGAGAGATTGTCTGTTTGTATCAGATGCAATCTAGCAAAAGAAAGGCAGAGAGGGAATACGATACTTCTTTACAAACACATTGAAGGTATAAACATAAGCAAGGAAAAAAATTACTGTTTAATCTACAAGTCAATACTGGCACAGTGGTGGGGAGGTATACATTGACTGTGGAAACATTTGAACCAGAAATTAGAAAAATGTCTAATAGCCACTAAATGTGTCCTAAGCAGTGGTCTAATAGAAATAGAGTTGTCAAGGTCAGCAGTTTGTACAACAATTCATGCAGCAGTTTGTGCAGGGAGTGTGCTGCTACTTGCTTGTTGGTTGACAGCCCAGGGAAGTGTTCTAGATTGCCAAAATGGTGAGCACTTACTTCAAAGTCAACAGCGTTCCTCAGTGAAAGCCCCCGCGAGGTCTGAAACATCCACTTATATCGAACTGGCAAGGAAGGAGACGTCAGTACAGACGATAGGC
>NW_010296654.1:31351-37791 GCF_000700745.2 Antrostomus carolinensis | reverse complement strand
CTGGGACAGCTGCGGGGGTGACACGGCGTGTGGCCTTGGGGGCGCCCGGCTCCCGCAGCTGCACCAGGTCCCTGTGGGACGTTCCTGGAGGTGAGGGGTCTCGTATGGAGAAGGCCAAGTCCCAAAGAGCCTGTTTCTGTAATCAAGTGCCTGGTTTATTTAGACTCTTCATCAGATTAATTTATTTTTCATAGAATCATAGAATGGTTTGGGTTGGAAGGGACCTTAAAGCTCATCCAGTTCCAACCCCCCTGCCATCAGCAGGGACACCTTCCACTAGACCAGGTTGCTCAAAGCCTCATCCAACCTGGCCTTCAACACTTCCAGGGAGGAGCATCCACAGCTTCCTTGGGCAACCTGTTCCAGTGTCTGACCACCCTTACAGTGAAGAACTTCTTCCTAATATCTAATCTAAACCTCCCCTTTTTCAGTTTAAACCCATTTCCCCTTGTTTTGTCATTAACTGCCCTTATGAAAAGTCCCTCCCCAGCTTTCTTGTAGCCCCTTCAGGTACTGGGAGGCCGCTATAAGATCTCCCCGGAGCCTTCTCTTCTCCAGGCTGAACAGCCCCAACTCTCTCAGCCTGTCTTCATAGGAGAGGTGCTCCAGCCCTCGGATCATCCTGGTGGCCCTTCTCTGGACTTGTTCTAACAGGTCTATGTCTTTCTTATGTTGGGGGCTCCAGAACTGGACGCAGAACTCCAGGTGGGGCCTTTTCATTGACTGTGCTTTGTTTCGGGGTGCTGGCCGCAGCCCGGAGGTCACAGCCTTTGCTGCTCTTCGCCTTTTCCTTCTCCAAGAGCCGAGCTCAGGCCACAGGTGAATCTGAATTCAGGTGCCGAGTATGTCTGTGGTGACGCCGTGTTCCCCAATGCTGCCATGCATAAAATACTGAGTTTGTGGAGTCTCTAACCTAGGAAATGCTCAAAACCAGACTGGATGAGGTCTTGGAACATCCTGCTCTAAAGGTCTTCAGGGGTCCTTTCCAACCTCAACAATTCTATGGTTCTGTAATATGAAGATGAAGTAAGTTGTTAAAATAATTCTCCAAAGAGCTTTATCTGTGCTCTGAAAGATAACAGTATGGTGGGCATGGTGGTGATGAGTTGATGGTTGGACTGGATGATCTTGGAGGTCTTTTCCAACCGTAATGATTCTGTGAGACAGGTCTTATGGCATTTATCCTTAACCAGCATAATTCCAGAATTAGTGTAACTATAGAGTTCTCTCTACTAGTGTATTTCATTACAAAACAAAACAAACCAACAACAAACCAAGGCTCAAGCCAAAGTAGAAGTAATAACAAGCAAAAAAATCAAAGACATAGTCCAAAGTTATTTTTTCTAAATATGTCTAACTCGTTGATCTGTGTTTTTCACAGGCATTATTCTGGCCTTGAAAGAAAAAGTACATCAAAGAGGCTTAAAAATTTGTTATTCAAATATTCTACATATATCAGTAATTAACAGCAGTCAGTACCACAAGCTGGTATGACTTCTATCTAAATGTATTTCAAATTTATATTTGTTGCCTTTTAATTAAACCGAATGCCTTGCTCTCCATTTGAAAACTGAAGTGTTCAAAATTAGGAGTTAAGACACCCAGGAAGAAATTGTAATTGCTTTGAAATAGTGACACTTAAAAAAGATAAATAAAAAAAGTCATATTCTTTTCCCTTGGTTTTAAGAAGCATCCTGAAGTTACATTTAAAAACTTTTGTTCCAAACTATGAGTATTTCAAATTGCCTTATCTTCATGCAAGTTTATAGTATCTGTTTCTTTCACAAAGCAGTCCTGGCAGGTTTCTGAGCATCACCCAAACTCCAGCTGCCCTTCCTCGCCCAGGCTCCTTCAGAAATGGGTGTTCTGGCATTACCAGGCTCCTCAGGCTGAGCTCAGTTAAGTAGAATGAGACAATTCTTTATTTCTAGACTGAGACTTTGAAATCACTGAAGATTATTTACTCTTCAGTATTGCAGCTATTAAAATTATTTAATTTCTTGTGTTTCCACTTGTTGCTTTAAATTACCTTTCATAAAACCAGTCTGCACCTTTAGTGTTGATCACTTTGCCCTGGAGAACAATTGGCTAACCAGCAACTTCATCCAAATGTGGTAGTCACTTTGGGTTATCATTTTGATTAATAGACATCATAAATTTAAGAGGACACTGAACTGATATTGTTATTTAATACTTATTCCAAATATGCTTAATTGATTATGTTGTAAATGTACTTCAGCTGCTTGTAGAAATTGACAATATCATTAACAAATGCTGAGAAAAAAGCAAATTAGTATCTCCTTTTGCTTAATTAAATATTACTTATATTCAGTAATAGCTAGTGATACATCTCCAGCTCATGTAAATTGTGATTCTTCATGAGCAAACCAATTAGAGTTGAAATGACGAATTTATTGGGAGCAAGGGACTATTATGTGAAGCTATTAGGCAAATTTGCATTGCAAGTCCCAAAATGGAAAGGTTTGGACCTAAAAGAGACTGTAATATATTAAAAAGCATTAAATTAGTTGCTAGGAGAGGAATGTTACCTCGACTAATCGCTGGATAAGTTACTGATCTAATCAGAGAAGATGGAGGGTAAGTGCTTTCTGAGCCATGTTGGACCATGGGAAGCCTGCTCAGAGGCTGCCACAGGGAATTCATGGGCAGGTATTTGTACACACCTATTTATCATCTTATCTTAATTTTCTAAGCAAATGAGGCTTGTGCAGTCAAACAGTCCTATCTGTTTGTGCCTCGTAAGTAGAAGCAGTTGGCCAACGCGTTGGCCAATTTCAAACACATTTAACCAGGTTGTAGAAATGTTGAGCAAAAATGAAGTTCTTGTTAGTTTTGAGAAATTAGGGGAACAATATATAAAGTAGAACCCTGTAAGTTCCCTAACGGGAGGAAAAGCTACATGTGCTCAGACTCAACTGGAAACAGAGAATCTGTTCAGGGGAGAGATATCCCATTTCTTTGGGTCATGGGTTCTCACCATCCACCACAAGATGTGAGAGGCCAGTCCTCAGTAAGTTTGGACATCATAGAACTACATGGGTTTTTTTGTTTCTTTTGTTTGTTTTCCTCCTCTTAATGTAATTCTCTTGTATTTTCTTTCATTTTTTCACTGTCAGTTTTACTAAGCTTGATTCTGTTGTTATTTTGTAGCTGAGGATTCCAGTTTCTAATAAAAATGATCATCGAGCAGCTTTGATTTTATTTTTTTTTTTTCCAGAATTATCCAAATAGGTCAGGCAACAGGTATTTTATTTTATTTTATTTTATTTTATTTTATTTTATTTTACTCCTACCAATCAATGGATCAGGGTTCCAAAGTGATGGAAATCTACAGTGAAGGTTGTCCCATACAAGTCACAGCCCATTCATTTGGTTGCCAGAAGTTAAGGAATGTACTGGCAAGGCAAATGTTATTACCTCTCCAGCTACAAAGTACATTCCAACTGCAGATATTTAGGCAAGAATGATCTTTTTGTCCAGTGACTGAAACTTACTAATGCATACAAAGGTTGTTTTAACACTCACTGTCATTTATTAGTGGTCAGGACCTGAAGGAATAAAAAGGTTGGACTTGAAGAGGTGAATGCTCCTGTGAAAATTGAATTTATCCTTGCCTGAGGTCATAGTTTGTGACATTAGGGGAAGTCAGGCTTTTTTGTAGCTGACCTATCAACTGCCTGGGTCTGAGTGTGCAGCTTAAGGAATCAGTTGAACTCTGTTTCTTGATGTCCTAATTTGAGGTGAGGACAAGGAGGGCTGTGTTTTAATATAGAAAGTGCTATGCTACTTAATATTCTGGGGGGAAAAAAAAAAAACAAAACATAATCAAACATAAGATATCCCAAACTGGACACTCAAAGTTCACACAGCTTTGATGTTTGTTTCCTGGTGCCTCAGTTCAGGCTGTAGAACAGTAGATGATGACTGACTTCTACCTCATGAATGCATATAGATACGTTTTTCTAAATCACTTGGCGTTCGTGGTAGGAATGGGGATAAAACAGTGGTAAGAAAATTCTGCATAGGTACACAGAATAATTGAAACGACATTCCATACTGAGGTGAGAAAATGTGGTTACTCACGGAGGTGAGTAAGGAGGCTGCACTCTGGCTTTGAATATCTTGTTTCTGATGCTTCCTGACTTAAATAGTCTTGTCATTTTACTGCCTGCAAGACATTATCCTTTGTAAATAATTAATGCAGGTGAGGAGATGCATGAAAATGTACAGTTTTCACAGGACTAGGAAGCAATGGAGCTCTGTGTGCCACAGATCCACAAATGCACAGTAAGTGTGACACACCTAGGATGCACTTGGAATTGCCATACATTACTGGATGTCATTGCCATGGAGTCATCACAGATGGACTTCAAGGGGCACTGCTCCAGCATGTCCACTGTTGGAGCTATGAATTTCCTGTCGAGGCAAAACAACTTCTTAGAAACACTGGAATTTGATCAACCTTTTGCTGCAATCCCCAGAAAAAAACCTCGTACCATTACATGCTCCATTGTTCTTAATGTGACAGCTATCATAAAAATTGTTAGTAAACACTTAAAATAAATATTAGGATCCCGAATCATTTAAATACCATGTTAAATAAAGAATTGACTTTAAACAATGGTCAGATGATCCACCTTAGAAGAAACTTGCAATTGAAAGCCTCTGTGTTCCTGAGGGCTGGCATTTTTCAGGAAAGAAAAATAATTACGTTTGAGTGCTAATAATGTGAATACTCTCATGATTAAGGGGCTGGATATTTAAGCCTTTAGGCATTTATCTAACAACATATTATTTGTGTAGAACAGAAGCGCTCCAGGACCAGGATCTGTGTGTATTTTGGTTCTGTGTGTTTTGTTTATATTACAGATCAATCTAAACCACTAAGTGAAATGCAAACAACAATAACAGCTCAGTCTGCCCCATGCAGGTGGATGTGTTTTGTAATATGAAGAAATACACATAAAAGACTTGGGGCTGTGCCTGCAGTGGGGTGGGAAGAAGGAAAAAAAAAAGTCTAACTCCTGGAGGAACACCATGCAAATATAAGGAGAGCAATTTGGACACAGGAGCCTGGTGATTTTCCCACATGATAAAAGTGTTGGGGAATCCTGTGTCCTAACTGAAAAATGCTGTGAGGTTGAAATGGGTTTCCCCATTTTGCTGTTTCAAAAGATAGCGGTTGCATTCCTTATTTTATGAGTTAGAGGAAAATATTGAACTTGGGAAGGCTGGCTACAGACATTGTTTTTTTCTGATACATAGAATAATCCCCAGTGATTACATTTTCCTGGTGCATTTCCCGTTGGGCTGTCCAGACTGGAGGCCATGGCAGATGGAGGAGTAAATAGGTCAGTGAATTTTGAATTGTTCCATCCCTTGCTTTTTTCCAGTCTTGTCTGACTTGTCTATTTATTTTTTTTTTTCACAGTCTTTTGGTTTTCCAGCATCTGAATAAAAGCCAGGGTCTGATATCCTACAGCTGTAAAACTGTCTGGCATTCCAGGAAAGAGAAATCTCATTTTCATAGTTGTTTCTGTTATCATTGCGCTGCAAGATAAGGTAGTGACTAATGAACTCATGTAAATTTTATTGACGCTTATATCTGTCATATCTTTGTGATTTTTTTAAGGATCTGAAATGGAGACTTTTAAGCAGAGTTTGGCAAGAATTGTTTACTTTGTAGAGTTAATTGGAGGAGAGAAAACAAGCACTTAGGAATTTATGCTTAAAATCTGAAGAAATGCAGATAAAGGACTTTAAATGAGATTAAAATGAACTCAGGGCTTTAACAGCCATATTCACATTCATTTTCATCTTCATGGGACTGCCATCTCCGTTAGTGATATTATCATGGCCTGCAGACTCAGAAATAGAAACTTTTTTTCCAATCAGTTACAGGATTATCCCTGGATTGTAGTTTTATTTCAATTTCTGTTATTTAATTCTAGTTTTTGTGCTGTTCTTATACAACTGGCAAATGTGTGCAGGCTTCTTTCACAAAGCATGACTGTCCTAATTGTTAGTCATGGAAATCCTTTGCTGTTACATTACAAAATAAAATTAGTTCCAATGCAAAGGAATTTTACAGATGTGTTTGGTAACATAAAAGAGTATAGAGAGGTGGAGAAAATAGCTGAATTTGAGAAAGACCTGTCAGAAAAATCTTAATCTCTTCTCCTGAAAGATTTGTAACATTTTGTGTTTGAAATGTCACTGTTGAACTCAGGAGGAGTGGTTGCACTTAAACACCTCTGTACTTGTTTGCAGCATCCAGGCCTGAGTTTGTAAAAGGCTACCTAGGAACTCGCTGAGCTCTTGCCAAAGGAAAGAAGTCCTTAATTTAACTGAAAACCTGATTAATTTGTTGTGTTTCAGAAAATTCTGTGATTTCCCTAATTTTTTTCCCCTAGTCTTTA
>NW_010296654.1:0-31328 GCF_000700745.2 Antrostomus carolinensis | reverse complement strand
GGGGGGGTTGTGGATATTTTTTTGGTTAGTGTTTACTTTTTGTGCAAGTATTTGTTTTACCGGTAGCTCAAATGCTTTGAAGAGTTTGAGTGAAATTCTTCTTCACCATGTGAGCTGCTGCAGGATTAACATGATGCTGGTGGTCAGATGGCTCAATGCACATGACTGGACACCTCAACAGATGTGATGATCCCTATCCCCAGGTTTGCAAACCTTTTATCCATTGCACTGATATGAACACAGCCCTTCATTGCTTTTTAAATCGTTTATCTTTGTGCACTGTGAATATTTTATGTCTGAGATATCCAAAATTACTTCAGTCCTCTTAGTGAGGAATTAATCTTGACTGCTTCCTGTTGAGAGAGGAGGGTTTTTTTGTTTGCTGCCAAAAACTTACTGAGTCACATTTTGTCTGATTCAGTTTCTGTTTGAGTTCCCTGCTAAGGGTTTTGTGTTGCATTTTCTTTCTTTCCTTCTCCACTTGCCAGGAGATAAATGCCTGCTGGCAGCTCTCAGTCACTGCCACATCAGTTTTCCTCACAGCTTTGTCTGTCTGTCAGTCAGTCTGGAATAAGGGTTATTCTTGCAGAGGTTAGGTTTATTATGCACGGACATATATGTGAGGATGGCAAAGTAAGGAACTGCTAAAGACATTTTATATGGAATTGCTTAAAGAAGCAATTAAATTAATGGTTATTATACCTGTAAAGTTCTTGAACTGGCTGTAGAAATGACATTGGCAGTTGATCTTTTCGTCTGTGAGGAAGCATAGCTTGTCTTTTGGCTTGGATCTGTGCAGCACTGTAAACGACAGGGAAAAAAAAAAGCTCCCAGGAGCTGTTTGTTTTTGCAGTTATTAAAACGGATGAGCTCAGTGTTTGGAAATGCTGCAAAAAAAAAAAAAAAAAAGGAGAGAAGACCTGGAGCAAGGCAAGGGAAATTCATATGCTGGGTGGAGAGAAGAATGTCAGATAGTCGGTGCCATCTAGTGGGAGCTCTCCAGAAGCCTGAGTAGAAAGTAGGCTGCTGCTTTACACCCTGAAGAAGTCTCATAGAGGTCAGGCGGTGAAATAAAGCCATCCTTGGTGGGGGTGTGGGTGCTCAGCAGCTTCCATAAGCAAAGCAGGGAGTGTGTGAGATAAAGGCAACAGCTGGTGGATCATGTGTGGGTGCAAAAAGTAAAGTTAATTAAATCTCTGTTACATGGGGACTTGTCTTTTAGAGTTAGCTAACAAAAAAACCACCTAAGAACACTGCTCAGTCACTGTAGAGGAGCTCTTTGCTTTTGATGTGACACAAACTAACAGGAGGATTGCCCTAAAAGGTTAGGCAGACATGTGAGACAGAATGTACATGCATAATTTATTAATCATACCTGAGTTGTAAGTGCTTGGAGGCAATGGAGCTCATAAAGTTTTACAAGCATTTACACAGCACATTTACACCGTGAATAAAGAAGGGCTACGGCTGCTGTTCAGGACCTTGGTATGGAATACTGCATAAGAAATAATGAGCCTTGAGAGTAAAACCTACTCATCTGTGTTATCAGATATTCTAGTGTTCTGGCCATGTGATGAACAGCCTCTGAGAGGTATAAAGTCCAGCTCAGTGCATGACCTCTTTGTTTGTTTGTTTGTTTAAGTTGGTTTCCTTAGGAAATCATGCTATAGTCAGCCAAGGGTGGTGTGTTTGTGTGTTGTTCTCTTTAAAACCTGGAAATTCATTGCCTTACTCAAGCAGACTTATCAGAGGGCAGCAATCTCAGATATTACATTCCTGAAAGTTTCATGCAAATATGTGGTTGGGTAGAGGAGAGCGAGTCATGAGGGAAAAGCTGAAATGTGGTATCAACTAGCATCTAATAACATGGAAAAATACTTTATTAAATATTGGAAGCACAGGAGAGTGCTTTACACTTTTCAGAGTAAACTATAAAACACAAGACTTTCAAAGATAAGCTTCTGTTAGACCTATTTGTTTAGGCAAAAGTAACAGAAAAGTGGCAGTAAAACAGGAATGTGAACAGGATTTGGGGTATTAAGCAGCATCGCTGGGTTTATTCCTGATTGCACTCTCTGAAGTGGAATCACATTGCTAGAGTACAGTCATCATCATACCCCAGCACGCTCCCTGGGACCGTGGCACCATTTAATGCTACACAAGTTCTCAGCTAGAATACATTTATACCCTGGCAGAAACCCAAAGACAGTGTTTGTCCTACTTAGATTTCTCTTGCTGTTTCGTAGTAGCATATCCTACTGTATTGTGACCCTGTTCTTGCTATTTTCCACTCGTGCTATTTTAAACATCAGATAACCTGGTCCCCTGGGCTTCAAAACTATGATCTGTGACTGCCAGCAGACTGAGGAACTGATGGTCCCACAAGAAGGTGCCCTGTGAGTTAAGGAGGGTGGCAGTTCATATAGTCCTGGGAGGAACAAATAGGAATGGACTGAGCTCCCTGTCTCTGTGCTGCCCCTTGGATTCACAGAATCACAGAATATTAGGGATTGGAAGGGACCTCAAAAGATCATCTAGTCCAATCCCCCTGCTGGAGCAGGAACCTAAATGAGATCACACAGGAAGGTGTCCAGGCGGGTCTTGAATGTCTCCAGAGAAGGAGACTCCACAACCTCCCTGGGCAGCCTGTCCCAGTGCTCTGGCACCCTCACTGTAAAGAAGTTTCTTCTCAAGTTTAAGTGGAACCTCCTGTGTTCCAGCTCACACCCATTGCCCCTTGTCCTACCATTGGGCATCACTGAGAAGAGCCTGGCTCCATCCTCCTGACATTCGCCCTTTACATATTTATAAACATTAATGAGGTCACCCCTCAGTCTCCTGCAAGCTAAAGAGCCCCAGCTCCCTCAGCCTTTCCTCATCAGGGAGATGCTCCACTCCCTTCATCATCTTGGTGGCTCTGTGCTGGACTCTCTGAAGCAGTTCCCTGTCCTTCCTGAACTGTGGGGCCCAGAACTGGACACAATACTCCAGATGTGGCCTCACCAGGGCAGAATAGAGGGGGAGGAGAACCTCTCTTGACCTACTAATCACACCCCTTCTAATGGGACTCTCTCTTCCTCCTCAGCTATTCAGAAAAGAGGAGGATTTAGGAATCAAAGTTATATTTACCATAAGTCAGGTCGATACTTGTGGAGGAAAGGGGGAGGGAGAAGAGATACCAGCAACCCAGCGACCCAGATTGTTGGTGACAGTCCACATGTTTCAGCAAATATCCCAAATCCCCACAGTATTGGGTACATTTGGGAACCTGTTTCTCTGTTGTTTCTCTTTGGATTTTTTTTGTGCTTTTTGGAATTTCACTTATGCTGACCTGCTGGAGGGCTAGGGCATGAGATTTTGTAGAACTAGTTGTACGTGCATGTTATTTCTAGCATGTTGTTGTTAATTATTTACTCTTCAAAAGGAATCTCCTTTTCAAACAGCCCCTATAGAAGCTCCTGTATTTAAAAATAGCAACTGTAAAGAGCTTGCCTTCTCCTTTTGGCTTTTCTTCTGATATATGGCGTGATTCAAGAAAAAGTCTGAACATATAGGGAGGAAGTGACACAGACGTATTGCTCATGATGAGAACACTAAGCAAATGGAAAACAGAAAACAGAAATTTGGCAGAAGCAGTAAGGAAGATTAAAGTACATCTGGAGTAGAGCTGTGTTATTCCAGGGGGTAAAATAACCAAACCAATTAGAAATCAAAATACATTATTGGATATTTTATCATTCAAATACCAGCAATGAGGAGAGTAAATTTGCCAAATTTTGGTAAAATAATATTTTATTATGGTGACCTTTCTACAGTGACTCAGGTAAACTTCCTGATTGCTTAAAATTAACTTTTTTATCTACAAAGTGCTTCGAAGAATGGAGAACGCTGCTGCAACAAAGCAACATAACTTTTAACTTCATATAGTACCTGTAGAATAAACATGCTACTGGGAAGCTGATGTTTTCCTTGTTTCAGATAGCAAAAGTGTCCAAATCTGGAAGTTACAGTGAGGTCAAATAATTCCTGACCTCCTCCTACTTTTAAGAATGGTTGATTGAAAGTGCAATTCCTAATCAAATCAAGTATGCATATATATTTACCTAAGGTCTTCACTTCTCAGAAGAGGGGCATACTATGTAATGCATAATATCTACATAAAACAAAGACGTAAATTCATACAGACAGTTTTCTGGGCTGACATACTGGTTCTATTAAACTCAATATCAGATTATTCAATATGGTATAGTCAAGATTTCACTTTTACTTTCTTTTGACTTCACAATTTAATACGTAATTGCTTTGTTTTGACTTGACTTAGAACCTAATGCATGACTAATGCTGATATGTAGTGATAAAACTTCCTGCTAGAGTAAATCCCAAGAAACTCTAGTGATTTTATTGTCAATTTGGACTCACACCAATGTTAGAGTAGAGAATTCTTTCATCTTTATTTCCACAGTAAAAGTAAGAGGCCCCAGCTGAAATATGACAGCCAGACTGTATTTTGGAGGAGTTGAGGTCCAGAGCCAGACCTGTATTCTGCAGTCTGAATCTTTTTCTAATTAAAATACACTTGATCTACTGCTGCAGTGTTGAAGTGCTTTTGAAGTCAAACTCTCACTTTTTCACTTTTGCAGGGTGTTTTGAGGAAGGAGGGTTGTCTTTGTGTTGGGACACATAAATGAAGTTTGGTTAATAGATTATAGTAACTGTAGCCTACATCACATTGGAAGTTTCATATTCCACTTGGATTTGTTCATCCTAAAAGCTGAATTTTTTATTGCATTTATCACAATGGTATTTAGAGACGTATTAGGTTTCAAAGTCAACTTACTGAACTTTCCAAATCTGCCTTTTTTTTTCCTCAGGACAGTGTGCACTGTCTTATAGGTCTCTGTTTATGTGTTTCATGTGTTTGAAACTAGTTCAGTAAGTAGGTTTTATATGATTTTCTGGAGACATGAAGGATCAGTCAGGATTACCCATCCTCTTTATCTTATATCCAAATATGCCAGTATTTGTCTATAAATATTAAAGGCACATGGCCTGGTCTGAAACAAAGTAAATTTTAAAAAATAGACAATAAATTTCCATTTTTTTGAGTGGGTATTGTGCTATCTAGGATATTTTGCTTCAAAACAGATTCATTTCCTTATTTGAAAGGAATAACTAAAACCCTGACTTGAACTAGCTTCACACTGCTAGCAATGTATATTTTTATAGCTCACTTTGAAACCCTTGCAAATATATCAAGTTAGCTCACTTATGTGTGATGCAACACATGACTGAAAACATCAAGCTTGGCAGAAGCTGGATGACACTCCATAATGTCACTTTTTGGGAAAAGAGTTGTTCCAGAAGAGCAGGATTTGGTTTAAACTTAATATTTGGCATATTAACGACCTTCTCCCACAAAATTCCTGCTTGGTGAATATTGGCCTATAAACATCATAGAATCATAGAATCACAGAATGGTTTGGGTTGGAAGAGACCTTCAAGCTCATCCAGTTCCAGCCCCCCTGCCATCAGCAGGGACACCTTCCACTAGACCAGGTTGCTCAAAGCCTCATCCAACCTGGCCTTCAACACTTCCAGGGAGGAGCAGCCACAGCTTCTCTGGGCAACCTGTTCCAGTGTCTGATCAACCTCACACCAAAGAATTTCTTCCTCAGATCTCGTCTCCATCTCCCCTCTTCCAGTTTAAACCCATTTCCCCTTGTTTTGTCATTAACTGCCCTTATGAAAAGTCCTTCCCCAGTTTTCTTGTAGCCCCTTCAGGTACTGGGAGGTGCTATAAGATCTCCCCGGAGCCTTCTCTTCTCCAGGCTGAACAGACCCAACTCTCTCAGCCTGTCCTCACAGCAGAGGTGCTCCAGCCCTCACATCATCCTCGTGGCCTCCTCTGGACTTGTTCTAACTGGTCCAGGTCTCTCTTGTGATGGGGGCTCCAGAACTGGACACAGCACTCCAGGTGGTGCCTTACGAGAGCGGAGTAGAGGAGGAGAATCCCCTCCCTAGACCTGCTGGTCACATTTCTCTTGCTGCAGCCCAGGACATGGTTGGCCTTCATGGGATAGCAGAGTGCTCTGGCTGACTTGCATGTGCATGTGTGGAAGCTGCAGCATCTGCCAGGTTGTTATCCTGGGTGCTGTGAGGAGACCAAAGCACAACCGGGCACACAGACACCGTCTTGCTGAGAGTGAGTAGGTTGCCCTAAACACTGCTCCATCTCTGGCTTCTCAGTTCAGGTCCTCAGAGAAAATCTAGAATTTGCTTCAAAAGCTAACCTGGAACATGAACATTTCTTGGCTCTAATAGACAAGTTGCTTTTATGGCTGTTTCAGGTTTTCTCTGAGCCATCTATTAAGTTCTCAGTGTCCCAAAAGCACCTCTCTCTCCTGCTACCACAGGGTCAAAGGAGCTTGTCTCCTCCATTGCGTTAGCCTAACACTAATATCCCCTTTTTCCCCAAAGTGCCAGCACCTTCTTTCTCATAGTAATTGATTCACAGTTCAGTAAACCCCTTCCTTGGTGTAGGCAGCTGAAAGGTTGGTGCTCGTGGTTTAACATGTGAAGAAAATGGAAGACATGCAAGAACTGGAACTCAGTTAAATGAGAAGCAGTAAAGAAGCAAACATGGAGATATCATTTGCTTTCTAAAAATCGCACGTAGCTTATCTTCTGCTGATAAACCTGTAAGTGGCCTAATGCCCAATATTTTTACTTAGTACGGGATTTCTTCTGGCAATAATAAACACTACTCAAGGTGCCAAAGCTGTTACCACGAGTCACAACTTCTCTGTGGAAACATGTCAAAAACTGCAGAGTCTGCTCCAATTGGTTGCTGCTTACCCAGGTATTGCGCCAAAACTAAAAAGCCACAGGCTAATGATAATAGTTGCTGGGGTTTTTTGTTTTGTTTTTGGTTTGTTGGGGTTGGTTTTTTTTTCACTTACAAAGGAAATTGTGCAATTAAGCCTATGTATAGCAGTTCTATATAATAGGAAACTTCACCCAAGAGATCTGGTCATAGGCCTTGAAATCACTGGAAATCTTTTTAGTGCTGCATGGGTCCCAAACCTTCTATTTATAAAACAGATCCAGAACACGCATCCAAGCTTTGTATTCTCTTTCCATGCTGTAGTGCTTTGTTGGGACACAATTTAAATTCCTTTGAACTCAATTTCTCCTTGACTACAAGAAACATTGACTGGGATCCTGCCTTTAAAAACAGCAAAGTAAACGAACCTCTCCGCTCAATCCCAAATAATCAGGCCTTTGTTATCTGAGCTGCTTTTAATATAAAGATCTCCTACACTAAAAAAAAAACACTGTATTGGTCAAAGCTCTTTTCTGAGATGGAGAGATAAGTCTTGGCGGAGTCCTCAGCATGGCAGTGTACAGATAAAACTGACTTGAGAGATGGCAGATGGAGGTTACAGTCTTTGAATCAGGGAAAGGAAGAATTCAACCATGGCTTCTGCACACTATGTTAATATCCTAACCACTGGGCTTCTGACTCTTTTGGATACTGTATTGAAAAGTCTTGATGTCATCCCAAGCCAGATGGGATCATACTGTAAATCTCCAGTTTTTGTAGGCTGGGGGAGAGTTTCTCACTTCAAACAATGAGCTTCTTTTACTGAAACAACCAATTAGGAACGTTCTCCTGCCAATTCAAGTTGTTTTCCTTTGCACCTAAAGACTAAGCCTGGAAAAAAAAGCTTTTTTGATGTTGTACTTTGGTTATACTGCTTCTCTGCCCAATATCATATAAATAACTTCTGCCTTGAAGTTTATGTGAACTTCACTTTGAAGCCATAGTGACCCCTGAAATCAAGACCCTATTGTTGAATCGAACTTGGAAAAGGGATTACAGAATACAGGGTATGACTGCTTCATTTTGGATGGGATAAATGTGCAGTAAAGAGCTTTGAACTAGTGTGTTTCCATCACTAGAGCCCATCTAGTAAAAGCCAGTAATGCTGATCCAACTGAAAAGAAAGACATGATGGGGGAGACAAAAGAAAGAGGCAAACAGGCTAATTGATAATACCCAGCTCATTAGGAAGCTTTTATAAAAGCAGCAAAACACACTAAAAGAATCCTTACCCCGAGTTCCCTGGTGTGTCTTAATATGTTTCTGTTGGATATTCATCATCAAGAAGCTTATCCAAGCTGCTTTAGGAATCTCCATTTGGATTGAGAGGTGCGTGACCCATGACTTCATCTTTTCATGACAATAAGCACCACAAAAAGTAAATTACTCCAGTATATTTGTGGCAACATTTGCAGAAACAAATCCAACAAATCCTTCTTGGGTTCTTAGTAACCTCTCAGATGGTGAATAATAACAGAATGAGTACATTCAGTTCTTTGAAACTCATATATACTCGTTTGAAATGAGCACATAATCCTTTTTGGGGGGTTTTCAATGAAATATGACTTCATGTTTCAAGATGTCATGGCGAATGTCATGAGGGTGAATGTCATGAGGATGGAGCCAGGCTCTTCTCAGTGATGCCCAATGGTAGGACAAGGGGCAATGGGTGTGAGCTGGAACACAGGAGGTTCTGCTTAAACTTGAGAAGAAACTTCTTTGCAGTGAGGGTGACAGAGCCCTGGGACAGGCTGCCCAGGGAGGGTGTGGAGTCTCCTTTTCTGGAGACATTCAAGACCCTCCTGGACACCTTCCTGTGTGATCTCATGTAGGTTCCTGCTCTGGCAGGGAGGTTGGACTAGATGATCTTTTGAGGTCCCTTCCAATCCCTGACATTCTGTGATTCTGTGATGTGGTGGTGATCTGGAAGCCTCTGTATGCAAATCAGCTGCATCAATTATTTTGTGCCGATGAGAAATTGTTTTACTTTTTAATGAGACAAGAAACACTGACTAAAGTACGGTCGTGTTGTACATTAAAAAGGAGCAGTATATTTGTTAGCCAATTTTAACACCTTGTAATGAGAATATATAGTGACAGAAATATTTCTTCCAAGTACAGCTTGGTGGTAAAACACTGAGATGTTCTGGCACCCAATTAGCACAGTACAGATCTACTCTCTATAGGTATGTGTGCTGGCGTGATGGGTTGGTTGCTCCTAAAACGACTCAGAAGTGGTTCCAATGTTTGTTTTTACACTGTGTTTATCCACCACAGAGTATGGATGGCACTGACATGAACTTCTCAGCAAAAGCAGAGCATCCCTGGTCACTACAGAAGGAGCTTCTCTGATCCGTCTGGTGCTTCTCTCTGACTCAAGGTTTTTGCCAGTAATTCTGTTTGCTGCCATTCAGGCATCTGAGCTGGAAACCAGTTTGAGGTTCAGAGAATCACAGAATTGCCTCGAATGGAAAAGACCTTTAAGCTCAGTGAGTCCAATCATGAACCCAACACTGACAAGTCCCTGACTAACCCATGTCCCTCAGCACTATGTCTACATGACTCTTCAGTCCCTCCAGGGATGGGGACTCCACCACTGCCCTGGGCAACCCCTTCCAATGCCTCAGAACCCTTTCAGCAAATAAATTCTTCCTCACATCCCATCTCAACTGCCCTTGGTGCAACTTGAGGCCATTTCCTCTTGTCCTGTCCCTTGGTCCTTGGTTGAACAGACCCACCCCACCTCTCTCCACCCTCTTTTCAGGGAGCTGGACAGAGCCAGAAGGTCTCTCAGCCTCCTTTTTGTCCTTCCTCTCCTTTCTTCTGTCCCTGTTCAATGATCTTTAGCTATGACTTTTTAAGATCTCTGTTCTGTTTACCCTCTGTGATTCCTCAACACCAACAGCATGTGTTCTACTTTAGATTACGTAGTTTTATGTGACTATTCAATGACACTTGGAACCTTTGCTCAGGTCCAGGGTCCTTGTCTATTGTCCCTGTGGGCTACAGAAGATGTAGGAGTTATACAGATGTTCTTCTGTCACAAAAAACAGCTCAGAGAGTAAACGGAAAGGTGGGAGGAGAAGGTCCTCGGAGGTCCCTTGGCAGGTGACGCTGGGGACTGTGCCCACCAGGTGGCACCAAGTCACTGAGCCTTGTCCCAGCCTCCTCCCCGCGTCTGCATCGCGACAGAGGCTGGTGAGAGCTGGTGAAAGTGAAACTTCAGTGGTTGAACTGAGCAAGGTGTGCTTCACCTTCAGCTTTGTCCCCCTTTGGACTGACAAAACTAAGTCCTGTGAAAGCAAAACCGCTTTGGTTTAGATTCAGAGTTAAAAAATGAAAAGTTCTCCAAAAGCTGATGACAGAGATTGAACTAAACCCCAACTAAACTAAAACTTCTCGACAAAAAATTCCTGATTACAGAATTCCCTAGGACAGCATATATCAATTTATCCACCCTTCATATTCCAGGACAGACACCTTTATGGAAAGTAATTTGCTCTCATCAACCCATCCCTGGCTTCCTCGTCCTCTCACGTGCCACAGGTTCCTTACAGAGCTATACCTGAGCGGATTCTGCTCACTGGGTGGATTGTACCTGTGCTGTAGGACACCTACTTGCTGTTGTTGGCTTTCTGTTCCTCTCTCCTCACACCTGCTGCACTCTGCAGTTCCAGGTGTATCAGGAACATTTTCAGCTCTTGGAAAATCATAGAGTCATAGAATGTTGTGAGTTGGAAGGGACCAGCAAGGATCATCGAGTCCAACTCTTGCCCTGGCATAGGACAAGCCAGATTCAGACCATGTGTCTGAGGGACTTGGCCAAATGCTTCTTGAATATTGTCAGGTTTGGTGCCATAAATAATCTGGAAGATGCTGGAATACGTTATTGCTTCCATGCTGCACTGCTCTGGTCTGTTTGTAACAGCCTCACTAAAAATTCTAGTTTAAAAATGCCATCTGATTTCTGCTGGCATGTGGGTTTGGAGATGAATCAGCATACTGTCACCAAGGCGTACTGTCTTCAGAGTGTGACCATTGGGCACACACGTAAATGCAACAGGATTTTTGTTTATTATGATCTTTTCATTATCTGCATTGGGCAGGTTCTGGTGTTTTACACAGGCAGTTTGATTGAAGAGGTGGAAGAGGTTAGCTACTTGGAGCAGCAGCATTTCATCCTCCACAAAGTAGTAAATACTATATTGATGCTCTTCCACTTCAAGTAAGAGTAGACTCCATCCAAGAAAAATAAAAGCTAGCTGGGGCTACCTTTTATTTATGCCTCAGGTTTATTTCAGAGCCAAAAAAGTTATGGTGAATAGGAAATAGAAATAAATAAATCCCTCCCTGATTGGTGGAGATTTCATCGCAGAGTTCAAAGATGTTCACTAAGTGAGAAACTGTAACTGTGTATTAATGTTCATCTAAACTTTCCGTTGGCTGATAAACTTTCATATATTAGTTATATGCCCTTTAATATCTTAAAAAAAGGAGAGAGAATTATATTGTACTATATTTGTGCCCAGGGCACTGGCATGGGCCTCGAGATAACTATGTACTATCTCTGCTTGTGCTTGACTTTGGACATGTTACATATTGCCTTTTTCTTCTCTGTGAATTAGGGATGGTCATTTGCTTCTTTCCATGTGTTGTTTATTTATACTATAAAAATTTTAATCTCTCACTCTATGTTTTTTCACAACTGATTTTGCCTCAGTGAGTATCCCTAGATGTTAATATAAGGGAAAAAATATTTGACTGCTATGATTTTTTTTTTAATATTATTTTGGTCTATAAATTGCTGATAACATTTGGGAAAATTTTTCCAGAACTCTAAGGCACTCTTTGCCAGAGGTTTGTAAAGTGTTTTGAAATCTTGTGATAGTTTAACTGAGCTGGCAGCCAAACAAGACACAGCCACTCACAGCACCCCCTACCCCTTTCCCCACCACCAACCCAGGGAATCAGGGAGAGAATTGGAGGGGTGAAAGTGAGGAGACTTGTAGGTAGAATAAAATAAAATTAAAATAATAAGAATAATAAGAGTAATAATGATAACAACTATATGTATATGTGAGTGATGCAGAGTACAATTGCTCACCACCCACTGATAACGATCCCGGAGGAGTGAAAAGGAACCCCAAAAGGAAATCACAATCCTGGAAAAGCGAGCCCAAGCGATTCCCAAGCGAATCCCCCCCCTTTCTGGTCAATCCCAATTAATATACTGAACATGACGTGATATGATATGGAATATCTGATTGGCACATCCAACTGTCAGTTCTGGGTTTTACCAACTACTGCACTTTTCTTCTCCACTCCCCCCCTTCCAGTCCTCTGCTCTTGCAAACTGCCCAAGCACAGTGTCCTTGTAGTTATCAACATTGTTCTCATCACAATCCTCACTGAAACCAAAACACAGTGCTTTCTAGCTACTGAGAAGAAAATTAACCCCATCCTAGCAAAAACCAGGACAAATCTGCAGGCTGCACGTGCTAAAGAAGTGCCAAACGAGATGATAACAACCTGTGTTTATTACCCTGACACAATCCGTAGTGTTTCAGTGGAAACAAGTCACAAAGTGCTTGTACCCAGCTGATGGCAACTGGGGTCTTACGAAACTCTCTGATTCCCATCTTTCCCCTCACCCCAGCTCTTCATCCTGCTTTTCATTGACCTGCTGTTCTCAGCGTGCTGGTGAGTTGCTTATTTTCAGTGCAAATTTGATTCACGCAGCCCTACGTCTGCATTGTGAGTGAGGCACTTTGGTTTATGTTGCCTCGTTCTTTTTCTTCACGATACACCATGACACAAGAGTGTTTTTGCAAAGCTTAATTGAAACCAACAGGTAACTGTCTGACCTGCACTAGTTAGAAATGACCTCCTACGTATTAATTTAGTATACATGGACTGCTTTTTTTGGCTTGTACACAAATATTTATGGCAAATTGGTTTAAAAACCTATTGTAACAGAGTTGCTGTGACACTATGGGATTATTTCTGTCTCAAAATTACACCCCTTAAAAATCTAAGTTTTATTTCCCAAATAAAAATGCATCTGTTCATTTCTGCTGAATGGACATTTCACTACAGCGCAGTCCCACATTTACTGGGAACTTTTCAAACTGGAGGCCTTCTTCAGGGCCCTAAAAGATGAGGAGTGTGGAAATCTGTGTACACAAGAGCTCACCAGGGCAGCTCCAAATGGGGCTTTCGGTCACTCACTTTTCTCAGGAACAGTTTTTATAGGAAATGTTTGTGGAGGAAAAATCCTAGTAATTTTAAAAGCATTGGAAACATATTTTTCTTTTCAATGCACATCTGTTGTGCTAAAGAGAAAACAGGGCTTAGAAAATAATGATGACTCTGTAGCTCCATATTATTTTTCACTGTTTGTACATAGCCGGAACAGACCGTATTTGTCAAAAGTTTTGCTAAGCATTAGTAAGTGTTGATGTAAGTACAATATGCTGAAGTGTGCTGGTAGAAATCACATAATAATTCATAGAAATATAAGCAAAAGACAGAACATCCACAGCAATCTGGAGTTCACAGTGCTAGAAGGGAGCTCTGAGTTTTTAGAAGAAATTATAAATGCTCCTGGAATGGAACTTCTGCAGATTTCCTTTTGTCATCTCTAAACTCATTGACTATGCTTTATGGGCAACTAAAAGCGAGTCAGTTAGGGCATGAGGAATGTGCTGAACAAAATCAAGAACATTTTAAGGCAATTTCTTTCCTTTGTAACATAAGGCATAGGCATTTGGAAAGCTAAGTAAAGGTCAGGGTGATTCAGGATCAGCCTTACAAGCGCTAGCCTTAAAAGAGTCATAAACACAAAATGGCCAAGAATTTCCTACTGTTCAACTGTTTTTCTGGCTGATTACTCCAGAGTCAGCGTAGGCAGTCAATAATCATAAAAAGTCTTGTTGGGTTTACACCTAAAGGGAGGAGAACATTGTGAAGGTTTTTTATGAATACCCATTTTTTGGTAAATATGCCAGAAAAGCTCTTTGCAGGGTGAAAATTTCTTCTAGAATCCAAGGGTTAGAACAAGGGTTAGTCCAAGTGATAGAATAAGGGGTGATGGCTTTAAACTGGAAGAGGGTAGGTTTAGATTAGATATTAGGAAGAAATTCTTCCCTGTGAGGGTGGTCAGACACTGGAACAGGTTGCCCAGAGAAGCTGTGGCTGCTCCTCCCTGGAAGTGTTGAAGGCCAGGTTGGATGAGGCTTTGAGCAACCTGGTCTAGTGGAAGGTGTCTCTGCTGATGGCAGGGGGGGTGGAACTGGATGAGCTTGAAGGTCCCTTCCAACCCAAACCATTCTATGATTCTATGATTCTATGGTTAAAAATTGGCAGGGCTGGGTAGTGACAGTCTTTTTTACAGCTTCAGCAAAAGTTGGATATAGTCCCTTTTTCTGGAAGATAAAGATTATGGACATTTTGTTTGTTAGAAGAAGTTTCATTGTGTGAGAATAATTCTTGTTTCCTACGTATGTCACATTTCTTTAGTATGCCTTTTCTGCAGTCAAAATGTGGCTGTGTCCTGTCCATCATCTGTCCTAGAAATGGGAAAATGAATGACAGAAACTATTTGTTAAAATTTGTTAAAATTATTCCACACATGCTACAGGAAAGATACATGTTCATGAAGTTGCACTGTGGTAGATATACTTAAAGTGAAATATACTGGGGGAAAAAAAAATTGGTCAATGGAGTGTGTTGAAGGTCTTTTATTTGCATGGATGCTTCCCTTTGTCAGATCTGATTTATCTGGGATAAATAAATCTGATTTAACTAAATATGAGCTGGATAGTATTTGCCCCTTATAACCACATGTTAGAACTGAAGTTTGCTCAGCAAAACTGCCATCCCCCACCTCCAAAGATCAGGTACTTTCTTAGCATCCTGATCTGTCTAAGGCTTAAGAGTAACTATTTGTTTTACATATCTAAAGCTAATAAAACAAAATCATTGCAATAGGGAACAAGTGGAAATGTTCATATTCTCTGAAGTTTAGGCTGGTATATCACAACAGATACTGATTTCTAGAGACTGATAATTTATTATGAGTTTATTTCTCATAATTAGTCTGAGTGCTGACATGGACTATGAGTCACATCTCAGCTCATTATCTTGGGGAACAGACCTATTATTTTTGAAAGCCATCCAGTCAATAAATTAGCTTGGAAGAAATGATAGTCCAAACCACCTTTTCAATAGATTGCTGTCATGCTTGGTTCCTATCAAAGAGAAGCCTGAATTTTTTGTCGTGACATATGGATTAACTGAGCCTTCCCTGCTGTGAGAAAACAAAAGGCAATTGGTGATGCATGGAGCAAACTGATCTTAAAACAGAGACATCAACAAAGAAACATGACAGCATGAAAAGACAGAGTGCAGTCTACTGTCCACATTTACAAAGTCATTCTGTCTGTAAATCCAATGTACATCTATTGTCTACTTTTTTCTTGTCAAAGTGACAGTGTTCCTTAACTATCGCATCTCAAAAACCCCTGCATCTCAGACAGAAGTAGGGACATGTTAACCAGAGTTTCTTTTGGTCTTGATCATGCTTTCCTGCTTGTTGTTGAGCCACAATAAGCTCTCCCAGTGTCAACAAGGAATAATTCTCCAAGCACAGTTCCTTTTTTTGCTCTGGCTTTCATTTGCTCTTCCTCACTACTGAGACTGTAGGGGAATTTCAATGTGATACAATAGAACGAGCTGATTTGTCATATTTTCCTCTCATTATTTATGCACGAGGTGCCTTTTACCTGATATAATTTTATTTTTTTCCTTCTGTTAAACATGCTTCTAATGTATTTAAATAGCTCACTACATATCATTTAATGTGTCCTTGTAATTGCCAATTACATCTTTATGATGCACCGAGATACAGGTCGGAGGCATAATGCAGCTGGTTCTCCTCTGTGCTGGATACTGATACTGAGGATACTGAGGATCAGAGGCTTGTTAGACTGTGGATGAGGGAAAGTCCCTGTTTGACAGTCAAAGTGACAAAGCCATGGCTGGCTTCCTTCTAGGAGCGTAGCTTCATGAATTTTGAACTTCCTAATGTGACTTTTAAATTTTTCCTTCAAATGAATCTTGATCATTATCTGGTGTTCTCGTTCAGGTGGACTGAATTTGTATGTTGGTATCTTACCCCTTAAGCATTTTTGTTTCAGTGCCTTTAGTAACAAATGCTTATTATTTTCTTGATTTTGAGAGAAACAGACATTTTCTTTCCTAGTTCTTTAAAAGTATCTCTCTTCTCTGAAATTCAGGATATTTGTGTCAAAAAATGAATAGCCCATTGTGGAGCTGTTGTCATACTGGCTATCACTTTTGAGTGTGATTAATTCTTAAAGAACAGCTAATAGAACTCTTTGCCCACTATCCTCTCATCATTGCTATAGATAGAAAGAAACCTTTCAGCAAGAGAAACTATTGATTTTATTACACCTTGTACAGACTGTCATCAAAATAAAACTAGAGAGCTTGATCCTTCCCTTATTAATTCCTGTTTTACATTGGTAATACCTCTAGCTTGTTTCTAGGAGAAATGAGTGAAGAGAGGATCACACAACCTTCTGCAGATGGAAGGATTGGAACCATCATCCCTTCAAACATTATTCCTTAAAGTTATTGACAGGAAAAGCATATTGACTGTGTGACTTACATAGAAACCCCGAGAAGCTAGAAGAGGAAAATGGTCTCATTTTACTTTACCCACAAAGGCTTTAATTATTGATGAGATCTACCTGCTTACATAACTCCCGGAATGTAAATATACCTGCATATCACAGGCATTAATAGATTTGTCCTTAGGCCACCTTGGCAAGGCAGGGAGAATTTAAAGGGAAATTTGAAATTAAAACACAACCCTCCAGTGCCTTAGGACATTGAGGTGAAATACAAGTACTTAAATCCTGGCAGAACAGTGAGAATTGCAAGCCTAAAGCTCATCATGACCATGGTTTTGACAGTGATGTTTCCCTGATGCTTAACATTCTGTTTCAGCCTGTGTCCAAAAGTGTCTCTGCCTTAGCAGGGCTCAGCAGCTTTTGCTTGTCCCATGCTGACATTCCTCTGGGCAGATGGCTACCTGAAATAACCTCTCCAGAAGACATGGAGCCAATATCTATCATCTTCATTAGAAATTATGCTGGAAGATACAGGTTCTTGCTCAATAGTTCAAAAGGAGAGATTTTTCCTCAGTGTTTCCTGTACTTCTGCCAGTCTTGAAGCACCTGACAAAAGAGAAACAGGGATGAGAAATTGGGGATTTCTCTAGAAATGTTGGGAGAAAGGGAAGCCAAGACAGGAATGTAGATGGATGGAGCCACTTTGAGCAGGCTTTTGCTCCTCAGTGCAGTGTGGTACAGGAGCAAGAGGAGGCACTGAGCTGAAAAAATGATAACTTGGTCCTGATTCCTCTTCTAAAGATTGCTGATTTATCTAGAGATCACTTGATATAAAGATCAGAATAACTCCAGACTGCAAATTCCAAACATAGTTATTTTTTCATAGGCCAATATTTAAGTCCAGAGGAAGGTGACATTTAGGACCTGTCTTTGTCTATTGTATTTTTCTACAAAATAATTTATATAGCTTCCTTCTTGGTGTTGCTAAAGATCTGTTCTTTCTCTGCTGCAAGATTAGCTGCTGAAACTCTACTTTAAGAGCTAAACAGCCTAAAGTTAATTTGTTTATAACTTTACAACTCTTCTGATGAATTCTTTCAGGTCAGCTACGAGTTTTGAGAGCAAGAAAATAAATCTAATGTCCTATATAATTTTAATGCCTAAGCTATCAAATTCTGGTTCCTGTGCTGCATTTCCTGACTTTTAAGTAAGTGAAACCAAGCCTTAAGATGGACAGAATAGTTGGTCAGTTGATAATGTATATCACTGCTGTGCTCAACACTCAAAGAAAGCAAATAGAGGAAACACCATAGGTTTGAAGATTCCAGCTCAGTAATGCTGCAACAGCCAAAACACATAGGAGCAGTTCAGGAACCAAATTCCATTTTCACTGAGAATTGTAAGAAAATGTGAACAAAGAGAAACTGCTTTTCAAACTAGATTTTAGTACATTGCTGTAATTCCTAATAACAGGAGTAGATTTCCTGGGGGGCTGCTGCCTAGTTTGACACGCGTGTAGTTAAGTGACAGGGGAGGAGCAACACAGCTGCAGAGGCATCCTCCTTTATCCATATCATGTCCAGACCAAGCTCTGAATGTCAACTGCATGGTCCAAATTATCAGCTGTAATACAAGCTAATTGATGTTAAGTGAATGTTGTCTACCATATCAGTTTAATGAAATTGTTTGTGTCATATTTTCCTACCATGAGTTCAGTACAAAAGTCGAAAAAAAAAAATGCTGTTGCAAGGAATAGCAGAGTAGGAGTAAGATTTTGTTCTATTCATAGAATCATGGAATGGTTTGGGTTGGAAGGGACCTTAAAGATCATCTAGTTCCAACCCCCCTGCCATCAGCAGGGACACCTTCCACTAGACCAGGTTGCTCAAAGCCTCATCCAACCTGGCCTTGAACACTTCCAGGGAGGAGCAGCCACAGCTTCTCTGGGCAACCTGGGACAGGGTCTCACCACCCTCACAGGAAAGAATTTCTTCCTAATATCTCATCTCTGCTTCCCCTCTTTCAGTTTAGAGCCATTTCCCCTTGTTCTGTCATTAACTGCCCTTATAAAAAGTCCCTCCCCAGCTTTCTTGTAGCCCCTTCAGGTACTGGGAGGCCGCTATAAGATCTCCCCGGAGCCTTCTCTTCTCCAGGCTGAACAGCCCCAACTCTCTCAGCCTGTCCTCACAGCAGAGCTGCTCCAGCCCTCGGATCATCCTCGTGGCCTCCTCTGGACTCGTTCTAACAGGTCCATGTCTTTCTTGTGTTGGTGGCTCCAGAACTGAACACAGAACTCCAGGTGGGGCCTTATGAGAGCAGAGTAGAGGGGGAGAATCACCTCCCTTGACCTGCTGCCCACGCTGCTCTTGATGCAGCCCAGGATATTTAGATCTGCAAAATCAATCTGCAATTGCTGGTCAATCTCCAGCCTTTTTCCTGCATGCAGCATTGCTGGAGATAAAAGGTCTTGTAAAGAAAATTTAGAAGGCAACTTGCTGATGGTGTACAAAGATATAATAGAACCTGTCTTGTTCTTCTGTTAGCCCTCCAGTGCTAACCTTGGTAGGATCTGGCTTATCAGTAAATACATGGTTACAAAAGAAGGTGCTGCTGTACTGAGAAGAAAATGGACACGTATTATTTTTCTAGTTCTAACTAAACTATAAAACCCGCTCATTTCCCACTGTCAGTCACATTGCAAATAAACTCAGCTCGCAGGTTACACCACTGGTGTCATCACCCATGCTGTCATGGCAGATGGGTGCATGCAAATTTGCATTTAGAAATCATAGCTGCCCTTTGCTGTAATTCAGATGGTTTTTCTGTGATCTAAAAACAAATGTATTTCTCTCCTAAGAGGAAACATCATAGCGTGCTGTAATGTTAGGGTTACTTTGCCATTTTTTGGTTGTTATTTCTATTAGCATAAGGCTAAAGATCCTCAAGCAAGGTTCAGAATTCTGTTGTACCCACACACAAACAAAAAATTTATTCCCACTTCAAGAAGCAAAAGGCTTAATTTTTGGAATTCAGTGAAATTTAGTTAAATTGGCAAGCTCCAAAGCTACTTCACATAGTTGCTTGAGGCAGAACCCCATTTTTAGAACAGGAGTTACTAGAAAAAGATCACTGTGTTATTCTTGTACCTGAGGCTGCAACAGACTATGGTTATCACAGAATCACAGAATGGTGGTGTTGGAAGGGACCTCAGGAGATCATCCAGTCCAACCCCCCTGACAAAGCAGGTTCACTACACCAGGTTGCACAGGAGCATCCAGGTGGGTTTTGAACATCTCCAGAGATGGAGACTCCACACCCTCTCTGGGCAGCCTGTCCCAGGGCTCCATCACCCTCACAGGAAAGAAGTTTTTCCTTAAGTTTGTCTGGAACTTCTGGTGTTCCAGTTTGTGCCCATTGCCCCTTGTCCTGTCACTCGGCACCACCAAAAAGAGCCTGACCCATCCATTTGGCTCCCACATTTCAGATATTTATAGACATTGATCAGATCCCCTCTCAGTCTGCTCTTCTCCAGGCTGAACAGTCCCAGCTCTCTCAGCCTCTCCTTGTAAGGCAGATGCTCCAGGCCCCTCATCATCTTTGTGGCCTCTGCTGGATTCTCTCCAGAAGATCCCTGTCCCTCTTGAACTGAGGAGCTTGAACTGAGTTATAGTGATAGGATACATAATTAAAAGGCTGAAAACCAGCAAGGAATTTGGATTGAAAGGCACCAGCTGGTGACTGTCCTGGTTTTTGCTGGGATAGGGTTAATTTTGTTCTTAGTATCGAGAAAGCGCTGTGTTTTGGTTTCAGTGAGGATTGTGATGAGAACAATGTTGATAACTACAAGGACACTGTGCTTGGGCAGTTCGCAAGAGCAGAGGACAGGAAGGGGGGAGTGGAGAAGAAAAGTGTAGTGATAGTAAAACCCAGAACTGACAGTGATTTGATAGTGACCAGATCTAGTTCCCTGTTATAACATAAAAATGTATTTTAGAATTCTTTAAATGAACTTACAAATTACCACCACGTAGCTGTTTTTTTATTCCTAATGCTTGTCTTAGGAAGCTGCTCCAGACACTCGCTTGTTCGACACTTAAAAACTCCCTCATACATATGTGTCTGGCTAGTTTGGACTGGCTTGTGCTGATGCCAGCATTGTCTTTCAGCTTTGCCATCATTCCTGTGCGTCCCTGATATTTATCCCGTCCCACCCTGCTTTTCATAGTGTGCTTTAAGAGAGCAGTCACATAACAATCCCTTTTTCTGCCCCAACCTGCATTCTGCTAGCTTAAACATGCCTTAATTTGCTCGTTTAAACAGATCAAATTCTTTCTTATTTTCTGGCTGCTTGTTCTCTAGTTCATCCCAACAGGTCTGTTGCATATCTGCATCATGTTGAATTATTTTCTTCATACTCCTGAATAATTAGAATTGTAGGTGGTATCTCAGCAGGCTTCTTAGTAGGAGCAGTGTATCTTTATTTCCAATGTAGCACTATATTCTAGGACCATACTTTTTTTTTTTACTTTTTTTTTTTTCACTGCCTTGTCACATTATTGGCTTGCAGAACCTTGTGAGTGACTGCTTTTCTCCTCTTTGAGTGCCATGGCAAATACAGCAAAGATTGGTGTTATTATTAGTCCCTAGCTTCTTGTGGTTTTAGGTTTCATCCATGTCTTACTTCAGCCTCAAAGTCATCTTGTTTTTCCAGCATGAGATTCTCATTCTCTTCAACACCTCTAACTTTTCACCAGCAAACTTCATGAGGTGATGCCTGTCATTTATGCCATGTGCAGAGACAATACTGGTTTTTTTTCCCTGTGACTCATCCTGGGAGATTCATTACTGAGCTCCCCATAACTAAGCAATTCCCTTTTGAACACAACTCACCATTATATCCTCCTTAGCTTTTATTGTACAGTAAGCTGCTTGAAGTTAAACTAATAATTTTCCACATGTAAGAAATGCTTCACTGAAGTCTGTATAGATTAGAGTCTGCATCTAAAAAGTCAATTATGAAAAAGAATATTGAGTTAGTTTGGTATGATTTAGCTTCGTAAACTTTTTAGAATTTTATACAATTTCCATTAATTATAATAACCTTCAGAAATATTTTTTATGTTTAAATTTTGAAGTTACAGCCTAGTCTGTAACTGCTTAAATTGCCTTTTTTTTCTCCGTATATCTAGGTGCTTAATTTATTATTGTCTTGATACTTTGAATTAACAAAACATGTTTGATCTGCAGGACTTATTCCTCTCAACGTTGATTTTGTTGAAGACTGCTTTTTTAAACTTAGATATTCTTCTCAAACACTTTTCCTCTAAGTCTTTGTAGCAATGTGGGTTTCTCCACAAGTTAATAAGAGGCACAAAATTACTCGTTGGGGATTCTATTCCAACACCATTTTGTTGTTGTTGGATAGGATCATGGTACAACCCGTTAAGCTATAGATAAACAGACACGCAGGCATGTGTGAAATATTTAATTGCCACTTTCTTGCTGCAGTCCTCTGCTTGCTGCTTCATGAAGCACGGTCAGCACAATTCCCATACTCGGAATGATTTTATTTGCATTTAGCAACAAATACTGCTGATGCTAATATCTGCCTCCCTTAAGAATTTAAAAAGAAAGCTTATTAAACCATTTTCAGTTCATCAGCTCCCTGTAGACAATAGTGTTTAAATCCTGCCTTGTAATATGTAAATACCTATCTATATGTGCATGGCAGTATGAGGTTAACTCAATGTATTAAAAGAGCTGTTCCAGGATATGTATGGATGAGAATAAAGGAAATTAAATACCTTTTCATCTATTACAAAGACAGAAATCCTCTATGCTTCTCAAATATCCATGATTAGGAAAACAGGATCTATCTACTGCTAACTTTCTTAGTAGTTCATTTATTCTTTTAACAGAACTCGGTCACTAAGATTTGATAGGGAAGTATGAGGGAAAGACGTAAATATCCTCATAGTAACTGCACTGTGCAGGCATCATCTTCTAGGCTTGACATTTGAAAAGAAAGCCAGCTAAAAGTTTAGGAGTCAGGGAAGGATCTGGAGCAAAGTACTTCAGCACCATAAGGGAAAAAAACACATGTATATGAGATTTTATTTTTTTTTTTTAATTCATGAGTACTTTTTGGAATATACATTTTAGCAGGAGGCATTCCTACAAGAAAGCTGGGGAAGGACTTTTCATAAGGGCAGTTAATGACAAAACAAGGGGAAATGGGTTTAAACTGAAAGAAGGGAGGTTTAGATTAGATATTAGGAAGAAGTTCTTCACTGTGAGGGTGGTCAGACACTGGAACAGGTTGCCCAAGGAAGTTGTGGATGCCCCCTCCCTGGAAGTGTTGAAGGCCAGGTTGGATGAGGCTTTGAGCAACCTGGTCTAGTGGAAGGTGTCCCTGCTGCTGGCAGGGGGGTTGGAACTAGATGATCTTTAAGGTCCCTTCCAACCCAAACCATTCTATGATTCTATGATTCTATGATTCTATGATTCCCTTTCCTCATGTATTTGGTCTAAGACTAAAGTCAAACCGAGTGATGGTGTTTAAAGAGTATGTCTGGACACCTGAGTTGGACCCATTTTGGTTAAAACCAAATCTGGATAAATGTTTGGGTTTGTAGATCACATGGGTCATTCTTGTCTGTGGGGTGGGGACTCAGGAGGAGGGAAGGAGGGAATAAAATCTTCTCTTTCTATCAAAATACACCAAAGTTATCTGAATTTTAAAACATCTGGTTTAGTTCTAAATACATCTGAAAATATGGGTCAGGTCTTGCAGTTTCTACTCATTCCAAATCCATACTGCAGTCTAAGTGTTAATAGGGGAAAAATAAATACAAAATCTTAGAATTTTTTTTTGCTTAGATTTCAGTTTCATCATTCCCATGAAATTCTCCTGGTTTCTGCCGATAGTTGATAAATATGTTTATAGTAGGTCCCTTGGAAGCAAAAAAGCACAGACAAATGCTCCTTTATGAGATGGATACAGTACTTATCAAAGGCAATAAAAACATGAAAAATAAGGAAAAACCTCTCCTCTTTCATTTTATCCTTCCCTCTCTTTTTCCCTCCAAGCCACCACATTAATTAACTGTCTGACTGATTACTCAGTCAAGGACTTAAGAGATCAATGGTGACAGTAGCCAGGCAGGTAATTTAGAGGAAAAAAAACAGTAATGTTCTAATGTCTTTCTGAGAATGAAGTGTGGTCTAGTTGTGTCAGCAGAACAGACAGAGAGGAAAGTTATACACAGAAACACGCGATTGAGTTTCGATTCTTCTGATAAATTACCTGAAAGTGTATTCCTGGGATTTCATTAGCTCCTAATTGGAAGCGAGCAAACAAAAAGCATTTATTCCTTTGAATTTTAATATTTTAAATACCATTGATGTGCTTAGCACTGTATTAGACAAAGGAGAAAATAGACTTTTGCAGCAGCTCACATCTGAAATACATGAGGAATTCCAAAGGGACTGGGAAACCCTGAGGAGAATTCTACTTCTGAGCACTTTTTTTCTTTGATATACTTAGAAACTGCATTTTCAGTGATGTAGATGAGAGTTACTATTTAACATCTAAAAACCAAATTTTTTGAGGGGGCTTCCTACCCTGGAGGATAAATTAGAATGCTTGAAGTATCAGTGCTAGTTAAGACTATAGTTTTATTGTTGTTATTATTGCCTGTTTTGTGTGGTTGAGTTCATTCCTTTAGCATAGCCCTGATACTCTCTGAACTATGCTACAAACTAACTGAAAAATTCATTAGGTGAAATAGACCTCTTTTATCACATATTTTTTTATTATTATTATTATTATTATTGCATCTATTTGTTTCCATTTTCTTAGAGAAGAACTCTTTGAAATTTCCTACCCTCTGGATAGATGAAGAGTATTTGAAAATCAGATTGTGTTGTCTACCTATGGTTGGTTGGCTGAGTCTCAAAGGGCTCTTTCTATTTCCTGACTTGATGAGCCTTTAAACACTCCTAGCACGAATACCCCAAATTTGATTTCTGGGAACACACAAGCAGGCAGGTACTCTGCTGAGTTTTTGAATGAGTTACATGTTCAGTTGTTTGCAGATTTTTGGGAGGGTAATAGCCGTGTCCAAAAGAAAATAATTGAGAAAAGAATAGTTAAAAAATTAAAAACTATTTCCTCCTTGAAAATATTTTGTAATAATTGCGTTGCTCTACAAAATAGTGGATTGCTCTGAAGTGTCTAAATCTTAATTCTTTGTATTGAGATGAGGCTGGAATAGCTCCATGGAGTTTGAGTTACATCTGGCTCTCACCTTTGTAGGTCAGAGAAGATACAAGTCCCTCTCGAATGTGTGATTTTAATTGGAATGTACATAAGTACACTAGATTAGTCACTCGTTGGAGTGTCATTGTCCCAGAAATAGATAAAAGTGCTCCCAGTTGTTAGTGCCTGCCAACAGAAAACTTACTGTGGGATTATGTTGTCAATAGCGTGTTCTTGCTAGAGTTTTGGTTAACTAATGCTAAAGGGGAAAGCTAAGAAGTGAGATCAGCAGCCTTTATATAAGTAATTGTGAATGTGGGTAACATTTTATTTTCTCAATCAGATGTAATAGCTCCCTACAGAAATATACTCCTGACTGGAATATCAATGGATTTCCACTTACTCTGTCAAAAAGAAACACTTTATTTGAACATTTTTTTTCCCTTTCAGAGAGACTGCTATGGGGTCAAATTGTTCAGATCCTTTTTATTTTCCCTCCCTTCCAAACCCTTCCATCTTCTCCTCTGAATGAACCCCAGGCATCAATGAAAACTTAAAGTTTCTGTTATACTGGGCAAATGGGAGAGAAGAGTTGGTGACTGTTGGCTTGGTAAAATGAAAGTGATTGGGGAATGAGTAGGATGTTGACAGTAAATTCCCACACAAGGCAAAAATTATTGAGTCACACGTGCCCTGCCTCTCGTCATCGCCTGTACTGGCACTTGTGCAGCAAGTTATCGTGAGTCAGAAAAGACCTTCCATGCTAAACTAGGCACGTTCTTGGTTGCAGAGAGTTTTTGTCTGGTAGAAAATCACCAAGTTTCACCTACTGTGAAAGGCTTTGAGCAACCTGGTCTAGTGGAAGGTGTCCCTGCTGATGGCAGGGGGGTTGGAACTGGATGATCTTTAAGGTCCCTTCCAACCCAAACCGTTCAATGATTCTATGATTCTATGAACGTGAGCGTCCCAGTTCCCAGTTCCCAGTCCCAGCCAGGTTTGCTCAAAAACACCGTGAGTTTGTGGTTACACTTCATTCAGGGCTTTGGCCTTTTGTGGCAGCTAATGTCTGTGGATGGCTGTGTTGTTACCAAGTAATGGAAGAAGGGTCAGAGGGCAGAAATGCTCAGAAAGATAAAAATGAAGCAGGAATTTCAATTCAGAGCTAATGGATAGAGTTCGGAGGCTTTTATTAGCAGAAATTATCATTGTATTAATGTATTTCAGGCAGCATTTTTTTTTACAGTTGAGTATGGTGTTATTTTCCTAGTTATCCATTCCCTGATAAGTGGTTATAATCAAAGCTGTCTGTGAGCACTATTATCAGAAACTTACTATTATGTGCTGTAGGAAAAAAAATATCGGGGAACGATGCAGTGCCAGAAAGCTATTATATGTTTTAAAGATCTAGTGCAACACCAAGTATTTATTTATGTACTACTTTTACTCCCTGTGGAAGAAAATAATTTGAACTTAATTTTCTTGTCTTACCCAACTGCTTTAGAAAATGTACCTCCTGAAGTAAGTCCATAATTATGATTAACAACGCGGGATAGATCCTCAGCTACTGTAAATTAGCATTCCCCCATTCACTGCCATGGAGCAATGCCAATTCATCGCCAGAGGAAGTTTCCAATGGCCTTGATATGCTGCTTTGCATCTTCAAGGGCACTGACAAACCTTCTTTAATACAGTATCACACAGAATTTCTTCTGTTTGGCCAGAACAAACTTTCAAAAGGGATAAATCTAGCATTGTGTTCCTAAAAGTCTATGAAATTATCTGCTAAGCAAAATTAATCCTCTCAGTATATTCTGTTGATGAATTAAATCACCAAAAATGCTATTGTTCTGTCATATGGTCTGACTTTGTAAACCAACCTTATTTTCTTCTTAAATTTCACTTTAGCCATATACTTAAAAATATTACTGTAATTCTAGCGTAGCTCTTACTGCTTATTGTGGAGGAAGGAACTCCAGGAGACAACATAGAAAGGAAGTAATTACTAAAAATGTTTATATCTGTATAGCTGACTGTGAAACATGAAGGCAAAGAAAAAATTCACAAACCATAGCAATTTTGATGTTAAGGACATAAGTAGGTAATAATAAATTCTGCACTTTTCAATTAATAAATCCTCAAGAAGGCTTAAGATTAATCTGATTAGAGTGAGTAATCTATACATTTTAAAAATAATTCTCTGTTTCAGGCTCGTCTGTCACACTTTCCATCCAGTTGGTGCTGATGACAACAATGGTCAAAAACTAAGACTAGTGAAGAAAAATGCAGAATTCCCCAGGATACACCGATAGACAATTCACATCTGAAAACAGGTACCATCCCTGCAATTTCTTCTTGCCAAATCTCCCTTTCTCAGCATCCCCTCTTTTTCATCTTACACCTGGGAATTGAACAAAGAAAGTCCAAATAGGTTTTTGGAACAATCTTAAATCAGGGATACTGTGAAGACAAATGGTAAATGTCTGTTACCCCAGCTGCTAAGTTAATTACTGTAATGGGAAACATCTTGAGAGAAGCATTGCATATGGTTATTAGCAATTAACCCACCACTCCAAAAATCACAATTCCCGCTAATAACAGCACACAGCACAGCCTTCCTAATTACAATCTCTGCACGAATATTTCTTTATATCAGAAGGGAACGGTAAATCCTATAACTAGCTACAATTTTAAAAGACTGGATATTGAGGTATTGAGGATTCGACAGAAAAATGAAAATAGAAGAAGTTGATGTGTTACTGACTCAAAGTTTTGTGCATATTCATTCATGCTGGAGGATACACAACGACTTTCATGACATCTTTGTAGGAGGACAAAATCATAAATGAAAATTAAAATGTTAATGGGGAGGGATCTATGCTTTAAAATGGAGAGGACAGAATGTGACTTCATGAGAGAACTTTTCTACAGAATTCATGATCTTGATAATGTTGTAAACAATGTGCTGAACTTGGATTGCACTGGAATCTGCCAGAACAATTTTCTAATCAACAAGAGAGGAGAATAATTAAAATTACATATTTTCCATCCTATATAAAGTCCTCAGTACTACACCGAGGGCATGAGCTGTTTTTTTCTGACTGTTTGTATTCTATGTGTCCTGGTTTGTAGCTGGGACAGAGCTGGTTTCTTTTCAGCAGCTAGAACAGCGCTGGGATTTGGGTTCAGCTGGGATTTGTTATGAGAGAAACACTGAGAACATCCCCATGTTGGCATTTGTGTCCCTGGGAGTGAAGGACTTTGTGTTTGTCCGTCTGCAAAGCGCAAGATCTCAGGGGGCGAGGAATATTGCAATGGATCAGCTCCATGGGCATTTGGCTCTGCCAAGGGGCTGTTCCATCTCCTGTCCCCCACGGGCAGGAGATCCATGAGGGGCTCTTCCTCTCTTGCTCTCTCTGGCTTTCACTCGGGCTCTGGCTCTCCCGGGATTGCGGTTTTGGGTCGGGATTGTCGCTCCTCCGGGATCGTTATCTGGGAACGGGCCGGGCTTGGTCAGCGGGTGGTGAGCAATGGCACTGGGTATCACTCATTTGTATTTTTTGTTACTGTTATCATTATCACTGCGATTTTAATATTAGTATTATTTTAAGTTTTATTTTATTTCTGTTAATAAACTGTTCTTATCTCAACCTACAAGTCTCCTTATCTTTGCCCCCCAATCCTCTCCCCTATCCCCTGGGGTGGGGGAGAGTGAGTGAAAGTCTGTATAGACTGCTGGCCAAGTGCTAGCCCAGTGAAACCACCACACTATGCAACTGGATTAGATTATAGCTCACCTGCACAAAGCCACCAAGGGGAATGGGCACTGCAGCTCCTCAGTTCAAAAGCTGGTTTAGCAGAGCAAGATGCAATTTAATTTACTCCTTTCACCAATCAGGAAGGGAACTCTTTTGTCTGTTCAGTGCTTGGTTTGGTGGTGGCTATGATGTGGTTTGCAAGTATTGAGATCAAAGACACACAGTTGTATAGCAAGTAAGTTTCATGACAGTAGGCATGTGTCCAGTTGGTCATGGCAGGGATGTGGAATAGAAAGAAGTCACTAATGCTGTATCTGTGACCTTTTTTTCCTGACATAGCCCACTGTTACCACTGTAAGAACTAGAAAAAAATGAGTCTGCTTTTACCTCTGTATTATGTGTGTCAGGTCTGAAGATTTAACTGACTTGGGCACAGTCAGATCAATTAGCCCAGTAGGCTTTTGAAAGTGCTTTCACCAATGCTGGTTCCCCGCAACTCTTACTCATGTGAATCGTCCCATTAAAGTCAACAGCTTTGCGGGATATTCTCAATTAAAACACAGCTGAGGATAAAACATTAGATAACGTTTGTAAGAAGGGCACATTGCACGGGCTGGGTTTATGTTTCAGTTTAGGAGAGAACGTCAGTGTCAGAGTTGCTAAAGCAAGGCCTTGTGCACCGATTGCAAGGAGATTGTACACTGCTCCATCTTCAGAGTTCAGCTGTAGCTGTATTTTACTGTGTGGCCCCCAAGCAAAGGTCTCATCTATTAAGTGGTCTTCATTGAGTAGGACACTCTGCACTTCAGTACCTTCCAGTTTCCATGTTGCTGTTCCATTATTCTTAATAATCGAGTGTAATGAATGTTGTGTATGATTTGTAATGGTCACATACAGGTTCGAAAAATAATGTTGAGCAGTTTATTGTTGAATTCCTTAAGATGGAAAAATTAAGATCTTTTTGAAAGGCTAATTTACCTCTCCTTTAAAAAAAAAAAAAAACAGCTGAGCAATAAGATCTTTTGCTATTTTGCCATGATGCGATCCTGAAAAGAATCCAAGTTGGGATGACATCTTATGACATAAATAACACTCAGCCTTGACATAATGAAGGTCTATTATTTTATGAAGAAAGATTTTCTGGAGTTTAAGAAAAAAAAAAATGATTAGAAAACTATGGGCTCTGCAGGAGGTGATGAGATTAGCTCAACACAAGGTCCTGCAGAGCTAAAACTACTCCAGATGCAAGAAAGGCTTAGCCATTCAATGGAAATTTCAGGGTACAATTAATCTGCTCTAAGGTCAGATAAGGGCTATATGTTTTCTTTACCGTGAGAAAGAAATCAGTTGATAAAATCTCAAGGGGTTTGTGTCAATGCAAGCTTCAAAGCAACGAACAATATAAAAACAGCTTTCTTGTTATGATTGGTAAATGTTTACCTACTTTAGCAAAGGCCTTGGAAAATAAAAACCATACAGGAAACTGTGCTTGTAAAATGTGTGTAAAGGAGAAGCTGGTGTATCTCGTTACAGGACTGAAAGGAAGACAAATTAATGCGCTGTAGAACTGAGGCTGACCCCTAACCTGTGAGGAGGTTGGTGTATCCGTGCCATTCTCTCTGTCACAGATTCATATAGGAGCCAATTTGAAGCAACTTGAGACCAAGCCCATATCACTGGAGCGGAAGGAAATCGCAGTTGTCTTTAGCATCGGTTGGCTCAGGGCCCATCTGCTCATTCACAGCCCAGCGGTTGGTTAGTGACGGGTCTCCAGAGACAGGAAAATCGTGGTGTAATGGACCCTGAGTCCTACATTAGCTCATAAAACGCTTAAGGTGTGTTTTTCCTATTTTTTATTTGCACGGTTCCCTTTCCAGGTCAGTTGGTCTCCCTTCTCTTGGCAGTAAAAGGGAAAGATTTGCTTTCTGACAGCAGTAAAGATCTGTAGAGATCATAAAAAGGAGAGGATGGATGGTCTAGAAGATATCCTGCAACTCTGGGATTTAAGAGACTACTCCTCAGTTCCCAGCTTTACATTCTCACTGTCACTAACTCTCAGCAGTAGTGGTGTTATCCCTCCCTCATGATGTTAAATGCATTTATTTTTGTGGTTACCTCTTTGAAGTGCTAGATGTGATTGCAATGGATGTCACGCACAGAACAAAGAAGGACCAGAGGAAAAAAGAGAAGCCAAGATACATCATAGAATGTTTTGGGTTGGAAGGGACCCTCAAAGGTCATCTAGGCCCACCTCCCTGAAGTGAGCAGGGACACCTTCACTAGAGCAGGTTGCTCAGAGCACCATCAAGCCTGACCTTGAATATCTCCAGGGATGGGGCTTCCACTACCTCTCTGACCAACCTGTTCCAATGATCTACCACCCTCATATTGAAGAAATTTTTCATAGTATCCAACCTAAAACTACTCTTTTCTAGTTTAAAACCATTATCCCTGGTTCTATTGCTACATGTCCTTGTGAACAGTTCTTCCCCAGCTTTCTTAGGTGCTCCAGCCCTCTGATCACCCTCGTGGCCTCCTCTGGACACACTCCAACAGGTCCATCAAACGAAGATAAACCCAAAGGGCTTGGTACCCTGGAGCAGAGGGGAAGGTCCTTTGAGAACTGGTGACCGACAGCAACACGAGTGTGCGTGTGACTTCAGACAGGATTCAGTGCAAACAAACCCCTCCTCATCCCCACCTCTCTGTGTTGTACCCCGCAGGAATGTGAACCAGGAGAAGTCCCTTTCAAGGAGAGGAATCAACGAGACATG
>NW_010296653.1:15865-20968 GCF_000700745.2 Antrostomus carolinensis | reverse complement strand
TTATTATTATTATTATTATTGCTATTGTTGTTATTACTGCTGTTATTACTTCTTTGTCGTGAGTAGTGACTGTACTACCAAGATAGTGCCTGGGACCGATCAGATGGTGTGTTGTTCCAAGAACAGCACGGGCAGGGAGGAATAAGTGCTGGAGGTGTTTGCAGCCTGTAAAGGCAAGGGGGATGACATCAGGTGGATGAAGAGGTATCACGCAAGCAAAGTGATGACAGCTTCGTAATGTGTTGGTTTGTTTCTGTGGAAGGGTTAGCCAGCTGTAGCTCACTAAAGGGAAAGAAATTTCAGGAGATAAGGAACAGACCGAGAGAAGGCTGGGGACAAAAGATGCATGTGCGAAGGGAGAGTGAGGTGAAGGCAGTGAGGAGCTCACAGAGAGTCTCTGGTTCTTGCTCTTTGAAGTCACCTAACCACTTCTGTAATGAAACTAAAAACTGGTTCATGATTCACTGAAGCTCCTCATTTTAACCTCATAACTTCTGAAAATTCAAAGCTTGGTTGAGCCCAGCGGTGCCCAGACGCCATCTGTGCAGGGAGCTGGACTCTGTCTAAGCTGGGAATGATGGTAATGAGCACAGTTGGTTATTTTCCTCTTAGGTGTCAATATGTTTCCAGAGCTGGTTAGTGGCCCAAGAGAACCCAAGTTGTCATCTGCGTCTTTCTTTCCCTCTCTCACATGTAGGCTCGTTACTTTGCATTTGAGGGTTTTCATAGACTTTATGTCAGTGGACTTTCAGAAGAATATCACCAAGAGATCCATCCCTTTGGCAGTGCATAATTATCAGACAAAATACAGGCTTCACCACATAATTGGATGAAGAAACTTTCCTGCATTTTTAAAAAAAGACTTGTAGTTACTGTGACTTTTCAGAAAGACACAGCAAAACATGTTGCTTAAGTGAGAATTACAACCACACAAAGAATATCACATAGATGCCTCTCTAAAGAAACAACTCCAAAGCAACCAAAACAAAAGCCCTGCTTCTTTGAGACTGACATCTAAAACCAGACCACACAGATTTGTTCCAGAAAAGTGAGAGGTTCTTGCAGTCTTTGAGGGATAGCAAAATATGAGCCACAGATTTGATGCCTGATTTTTAGAACTGGAGTAAGGCTTTTGGCATCTCCTGAATCAGCAGGTAGAGTGTTAAGCAGCTTGCAGAATCTAGTGATTTGTGTTGAAAAAAATATACAAGACATTTTCACTGTAAAACAGCGCTTTGAAAACTTGATTCCTCTTCAGAGTTGTGCTGCCAGGCTCTGTTTTTCCTCTGTCATCACTGGAGGTCAAACCTATCTTCTAGGATGTATGTGCTTGCAATCCCACCTTCAGCTGCCTTCCCCATCACAAAAAGGATTTAGGGTTCAGTGAAGGGTTGTGTTGGTAATTTTCTCCCCCTTCATGTCTTGTGCAGTTGCAGAGATGCTGTAAAAGCAAGGGCTGAATTCCTCTGGATCTTGTTTGGACAGAAGATAAATGACTCTTAGGAGTTTAAACTTCTTTAAAGCGTTGCAGCACAACTTTTCAAATGTTAGAGGAAATGCAGTAAAGAGAAATCAAAGACCTTTTTACAGTGCTTAAATAGGCAAATTTCAGGTATGGAGGAGCACAAACCTGTATTTGCTTGCTCCGACAAGGACTCCTAGGACAAATGGCCTCCGAGGAGAAAGCTTTCCTTTTCCTTTAATTTTCCAAAACCAACTTTCACACTGCAAGAATGTCAGAGCAGATGTGAGCCATGAAATTATGTCAAACAGATCAGAGAAAAATGAGACATGGAAGATTTAGTTATTTTAAATAGGCAGGATAAATTCCTTGTAAATGTATAGTTTTTAATTTGGCTTTGGTAAGTGGTGTGCTTATAAGTCTGGGGGTCATTTAAACTTCCCTTGAGTAAACCAAATTGTTCTTGTTTGTTTTACAACTTAAAGGACAAAAAACTCAAAGAACAAGAAAAGAAAGGGGAGATTCTTCACCGTCAGCTCCCAAAGAAAACAGAGAAAAGTCCAGATTCATATAGACAGCCTTCTTCCTGTCTTATCTCACAGATACAGAACACCAAGGCTCTGCTGAAGGACCGGAAAGTCACCAAGGCTGGAGGCCCAGAGAAAGGTCAGTGGGAGGAATACCAGTGGTGTGTCCCTGTGCACGTGGGCACACACAGTATTAATGAGAGTGTCTTGTGTGTTGTGTGTTTGTTAGTCAACAGTCGTGGGCTTGAGTTTGCTGTCTGCTCTGGAGGTGGTATGGGAAAGAGGACTGGGTAACGTAGTCAAACGTTGAATGAAACTTCCTGAGGAAACCATGACAATGTTCAGCAGTCATGAGTGCTCACTTTTACTTCTCTTTTTATTTGACAGAATTCACAGAGTGTTTTAAAAAAAGCTTTCTATCCCTATTTATATGTACTTGTACAAAATCATCTGTACTTCACACTGATGCTTTGAAAGCATCAACACCCACCCCAGATCACTGACAAACCAAAGCTGGTAGAGAAGCTTCATCCTACCAGGGAATGCGTTTTGCTCAGAGAGGGATATGGGGCAGCATGGGGAAGAAATCCCTGACTTGAGAAGCAGTGGGGGAAGCAGTGGGCAGCAGCTGATGGTGGAGGAAAGGGAAATAGGCAGCCGAGAGGAAATGCAGGTGGGATTGCCAACCCCAGCAAATTTCAGGCAGCGAAAGGAGTGGGGAAAGCATTAGCAGGGAAAGGAAAAGACAAGGCAGCCAGAGAAGAGCAGAGCATTAATCACGCAGGGTAGGAGGTGGCCTGGGAGGAATGGGTGAGAGCTGCTCACAAAAAGAGGCAGAAGAAAGGAGTGGAGGAAAAGGGGAGTCAGCAGGGAAAACAGGGTGTGGGTAGTGCATTTGTGGACAGGAGACACTGAGGAGCAGGAAGGTTACGTAGCTGGATGTTAAGCGAGGGAACTAAATGAGAGGGGGTCACTGCAGAGCAGCGGGGGGAAATATGGAGATGTAAAACATCTGTGATGTCAGAGGGTTATTTAGTGTGGTGGCTTATGGTGTTTTTATGTTCTTTCTCGTGACTTGATAATTTATCATTTGATGTTTTCTACCTAAAAAAATGTCAAAATGGTGTTCATCTGGCAGCACAGGCACCTCTGCTGCAACATAGCGGTAGTTTGTGGAGCTGGTCAGAAATGGGACATACTTTTTGTGAAAAATGTGAAAAAACATTTAAAAATGCTCATTTCGTTCAGAATTTGCCATTCCTTTTGTGAGGGAGGCACAAGGAGAAGTAAACCTAGTTCATTTTTTTTTTCCTCTTTAGATTTTTCCCTGCTTTTTTGAACTGAAACTTGAAAATCATTCAGATCTCAAGCTAAAGCATTTTGGCTTTATGGAGCATTTTCTCCATGCTTATGGAAACCATGTTTTGACACTTCTTAAATGAAGTGGTCAAATAGTTTTGACTAGTTTTGGAAATAAACTAGTCAGATTAAACCTGTTCTGCTTTTTCCAAACAATGCTCCATGTGAGTGATTTCATCCCGTACATCCATTGAGGTCTCAACCCGTGCCGTGACCATCCCTTTCAAAAGAAATACATGTGAGATCTGTGGCTGTGACCTGAGAGCTAACAGACCTGAATTATTTTATATCCCTTTTAGATAGTTTGAGACTGAAGGAACTTGCAGACAGTGATTAACTGCCAGTCTGCTATTCTTTCAATTAGGGGGAACCTAGCAAAGCAGGCTCCTTGGAAAGCTTTCCACAGTCGTGTTTTTCTGTGACTAACTTGGCATAGGCGAGTGCCAGCATCCTGTAGAAACTGAACAGATCTTCTCCACGAGCTGTTTTGTTTTACTGGGCCAAATCCTGCAAAGATTGTTCCATTTATATTCAGTCCTTGCTGGAGGAAGATTCTCGCTGAAGTCGGTGCAGCACAAATCTGTTCCAACTGTAACAGCCTGAATCTGGCCGTTGCAGCTACTCCATATTTACATGTGTGAAACCAAGAACAGATTTTTTTCCAAAATGCAAGAAAAGACATTAGGGATTAACTCACTGTTGTCCCCCGTGTCTCTGGGTATGTCAGTGAATACAGTACACAGACCCAGTTAAACCATGTTGTGCTAAGAAAGGAGAAATGTGAGATTTCTCAGACATGGCCTTAAAGGACATAATTAATATAAACAGCTGAGGATGTCTGTGGTTTTCCATTTCATGTCCTTGTCTTACTCAGTTTAAGCACTCCTCCTGCCTTTGAGGAAAGTGGCAGATAAATTACCCATGAAACAACAACGTAAGTCTCAAGTAAGTGTCAGGGAATTAGGTTCTGAGTATGTCCCTAAGACAGTTTGGTTTAGCTAGTGCATTTGTCACGCTCTTCTCAAATTTGTTAAAGGTGATGTCAGATGCTGTCTGCCGTAAGGCAGAGAAGACAATGCTATTAAACGCAGTCTGCTCTTCTGTTTCCTTTTCTGATTGCTTTGCAGACTCGAGTGGTGGGGTAAGCCCTTTCCACGAACCCCTGGCAACCAAGACGGGCTGCGTCACTTCCAGCTCCCTGGAGTACCTCGAAGTCCAGCAGCCACCCCCGAGAACCCCTCGGCTCCTCAAGAGGCAGGAGTCCCCGCAGCAGGAGCCAGCCCGGATCGGGGGCCGGGCAAAGGACTCTCCTCTCATCCTGAATATTGTACACTCCTTCGAGTCAGTTGACAGAGAGGACCAAATAGACCAGGTTTCCCCCTCTCATCAGTACAGGATTTTAGGCTCACCAATGAATTTCCCTTACAAAAGCTCAAGTGAAAGGACACTGTCCCCGCTTTTTCAGCCAGGGAGTACGTCCCCTGTCCACCCCACCCAAGTCTCTTTCACGTATGAAGAAAAAGCATATCTGGCAAAGGAAGAAACAGTGTCCCCTACTCAGCTGGTTTCCAACAACCCCTTGGGCAGCCCTAACTGTGTTAAAAGCAGAGGCAGATTCCCCATGATGGGGATTGGACAGATGCTGAGGAAGAGGAACCAGACAATGCAGTCGGCGAGCGACAAGCCGCTGGAAGCAAGGATGCCTCAGCTGCAGCAGATGAGCCCCACACAGATTTCCTTCAATGCAGCAGATGC
>NW_010296653.1:0-15831 GCF_000700745.2 Antrostomus carolinensis | reverse complement strand
GCTCTTCTCTGGGACCTAACCTTTTTTTACTTTTAACAAGAAGGGAAAGCCACAGGCATGTTACTGTCACTAGATAACGCACTACAGTGGTCCAATGTAGAAAATCAGAGGTCTGCTTGTAAGGAAGGTGTTGTCCTATATATTAAAGTTGAAAGAAAAGGGCTCTGCTTGTGCTGTTAAGAAATATTAGCATTTGGCATCTGACTGTACAGTAAAACATATCTTAAAAGAGCTACGTGGGCATGTAGTTTCACTGCTCTCATCTAGTATTGCAGTAAGGTTGATTGAATGAGCAGCAAGCGTTAATGGTTTGATTCATCAAGACAATCTGCGTGGTGCCATAGATGCTGGGTCCATCCAGGATCTGTGGTAAGACTGTCTGTGCTCCATCTGCCTGTACCACACAATAGGTGGTACTGCTACAGGCATTGTACACCTGGCCAGACAGGTGGGAAAACTCAAGATACTATGGCCAAAGTCAACTTGCTAACAAGCACTGCCAAGAAGATTAAGTTGGTAGAAGCTTGAATAAAGACACACATGATCTAAACATTCAGAAAAAGTGGGAGTATTGGAAGTCAAAACAGATTTTACTGGTAATTACATAAAGTAGCTAATCATGGAATAATTTTTTCCTAAAGGAAATTATAATTCAATGATATCACTCAGAAGAAGCATGATTATTTAAAAACAAGTTTTATCACATGGAAATTTACCGTACTAGAGGCCTGTTCCTTTCATACAATGGGTCTGCAAGCAGATGCTTCAAACAGTAATCCAGATTGCAACAGTGCTGTGCTTAAACAATCCAGTCACCTCCGATTTTTGTAGCCATGCTAGTTCCATGGCACACCTACGTGCAGGACTGCGTTAGCCCCTTTTACAGCAAGGCAGCATTGGACACACCTGAAGGCTTTTCTTAGAGACTGCAGTGAATTAAAAAGACTAATAAAGGACACATGGACCTGAACCAGTGGCATTTTATACTGCAAGATTGATAATGCACTGGTTATCGCAAATTCGGTATTGTTACTAGCGATGAAGATTATAACTTTCTTAAAAGGCACCATGTTCTGCATAGTGGTCTTGTTTTTCTAAGTAAACGATACATCTGAGAGGCTGGCAACATTTTATTTGGTTCTGGTTTTGTCTTCAAATAATTTCCTATAAATTACAAGGTTCAGCCAAAGACTACTCTTTTCTTTCGTCTGCACTGTGCTTGCATATGTGGTGTTGTGTACAGGACAGCTCAACAAAGCTTGTTCCACTCTGGTTCCCAAGCAGGCAGCCCTGGCCTGTGTGAGCCCCACTGCTGCCCACCCACTTAATGCCATTTCAAAACCCAGGCAGCAGAGGTGGCGTCTTCTTTGGGTGTTGTTGGAAGACAACATTGCATTGAGACCATTGATAGGAATCCAGGTCCTACTTTCACCAATATTTTTGCACACAATTTTGTGGCCCCATTGGTTTGGTGTCTGTGCAGATGCTGAGAGTTACCCCTGTTTGAGAAGCTTTCCTTCCAGTTTCGTGAGAGAGGTAAACAGGGACTGGGGTGGGAGGGCCAGCAGAGGCAGGGCAGGGCAGAAAGTCTCAAGCAGAGCCCACAGCTGAGCGCATGTTCCCAATTCCCAGTCTTACACCAGAATCTGCAAGAAAAAAAATGGACATTAAACCAGATACTGACAGAACAGATAACTGTTTGGTATTTTGAATGCTTGCTGGCAAAACCAGCAGAGCATGAATGCCCAGAGCACCCTCCTCATCCCTGCAGATGGGACCTTCACCCTGGCACTAAAGCTACCCATCAGTTTGATATGGGGGAGTCCACGTGCATCTTGTTGTACTGCTCAGTGTAACAAGGGCACCCACCTCTGGGGTAGTTAAGCCATCTGTAAAATAATATACATTAAAATCCCAATGTGGTAAGAGAGACAGCCCTGAAATAATTTCACTCATTTTCAGATTGAAAAATGCCATATTCTGTTTGTACAGAGCACCTGTGCATCCCAGAGGTCCATTTTAACTCTTCCTTTTGTTTAAAAGCATCCAAACATTCTCTTTTTCTTCACGTTAAGTACATGTTTGCGCTGCAAAGCGAGTGAGCGGGGACCACTGAAATCCCATCTCTTGCGTGCGTCGGACTTGCATACCTGAACAGATGGCAGATACTGACTTGAATTACAAACTCAGGTTTATTTGGAACCCAATAAAAGGTTGGGGGAGGCAGGAAAGAGACATGTATTTTTTTGTGAAAACCCAGTAAATATGTGTGAGAATCAGAATGAAGACAGAAATGTTAAATCTTTTATTATATTTATAGAGACTATATGAGTACTACACTGCTAAAACATAACCATGTATCCAGCTTAGACAGTAGCTATGTACAGTCAAACTGCAGTGACCACAGAAGGGACTTGCTGAAATACAGTAGTGGAAATTCCAGGGGAAAAAGTTGTATTTGTTGTCATTATTAAATATATGTACTTTTTGAACAAGATTGCCATGGACTGCTGACTTTGTTTGCCAGGTCACTATGTAGCAAGGATATCTAGGTAGAAAAACAACCAGCAAAATGGCGAGGTGACAAGAGGATTACCTTCACCCATCCCTTTGAATCTGGCTGCTGACTTGCCTATAAACCCCGGGTGAGCTAAAAGGCAGAAGTTGGGATTTCCCTTGCTTAATATGAGCCCTCTGCAAGTTGTACATCTAGTCTTTGGTCACTATCCAAGCTCTGTTTGTCACCAGTGGAGGCTGACAGGTATCTTCAGTTCTTCCCACCTTAAACAGAGGTCTAAAATGATGGAAATGAATTGCTCTTCAGCAACGCATAGCTGTATCCAAACATGAGGCAGGGAATAGGATCAGCCGGTTCAGATGAGACCCCAGCTTTTAGGCAGCCATAGGAAGTCACCCCAATCTAAACAAAAACATTTGCTGTTCAGCTTTCTGCTCCTCTGGAGTTAATGTCTTCAAGTTGTAGGGACTAGCCCTATGTTTGCTAAGCTTAGCCCAGCCATGCAAACTGGTGATCAGCCTTGCAGCTTCAGCTAGAGCATTTCTGCTGGTGATCCCACAATTCTTGTAAGTACTGTTTCTTCCTTCTCCTACCTTTGTACAAATCTGTTTCCTAGAACAACTGATCCAAAGACCTCCAAAATCAGCTGAGGTCTTTTTCTTGGTGTTTGCAATAGGCTTGGCACTGAGCCTGTAATGAGCCTGTTTGATAGATCTGAAAGTACACCTTATACTTCAGGTTGTGCACTGGGGAAAAGAGCACTGCTGAGCTTTGGTTGCAAGGTGGAAGCACCCTGACTTTATGGGGCCTTTCTGAGATGTTCTTTATGTGCAGAACCCAATGGAGCAGCTGTGAAGCACTTAAAGGTGGCTTTGCAAACTAAGATCACTGGACAGCAGTTCAGGATCCATAGTGACAAAGTGATTTCATTCACACTCTTCTGCCTGCAAAAATAAGTGTCAAATTCATTCAAGACAAAGAGCACAAATCAGCATCTGTTGCTAAAGGTGTTGGACTTTGTACTTGTCCTGTACAAAGGCTGATAAATATGAAAATTCTCAAGTATCTAGGTTTAAAAATCCTAAAAATAAATAACAGTTACTTTCACACTTTTGCACTTGACATCACTAGATCTTTGCAACAAAATCCCTTAATCTGTAGCTGCAAAATGGTTGGGTCAGGTTTGCCGGAGACTTTTAAGTCTGTAGTGCATCAATAAGATGGTTTGTCAGCCAGTTCCCAGAACCAGCCCAGCACAAATCTGCACAAGCCAGCAATGTAGCTGTGGTTAATGCATGGAAGAAGGGAAGGGAGAGGGGAGAAAGACTCAGTGGCCAGTGTAGCTTTGTTGTACTTGTCCCATGCAGACTGTGTGCCAGTGGCAGAGCGTGAGGCTGCTGGGCAAACTCTCAGCGTGTTGCTCGATCTAGGGCTGCTGCTTGTGGTGAGGGATTTTTAGGGTGGCGTGGATACACCCCCTCCACAGCTGTTGTGACAAAAACCTCCAACCCAAAGGGAAGCTACCCCTTTATTTGTTCATTTGTAATTAAGCTTTAAACTGGGGTTTGAAGCACCTCAAGCTCATAAGGGCCTTGCTTAACATGAAGTAAGCAGACATTTCAGGGACGCTATTGCTGTGTGCAGTAGTTTGGAGTCTGCCTGCCTCTTCCCTGCTTTTTTAATACTTGGTGGTCAATTTTCTGTTTTGTTTCCCCCTGCACATAGCTTCCCTGGAGCGTAACAAAACGGCTGGGTACAGCACTGGAGCCTGTTTTTCCTATTACAAAGTTATCATAGTGCCGTGGACTGAGAGCTACAAATCATCCACGTGCAGAAATACAGCCGTGTGGCAAATTCATTACTAGGTGTGACTCCCATGGTCTTTCAGCAAGCTCCCTGCCTCCTGGTTATGTGACTTGTTTGCATTGGAGGCAGCCTGAGGCAGGAATAGCGTGGGGAATACTGGGAGAGGGTTCAACTTTATGTCATCGCTTCTCATTGAGAGAAACATGCTCCTTCAGAAGTGAGTGTCTTATTCGCAGCAGGTTCCATCAAGGGAGCTGCTTGAGCATCGATTCCTTAGCCATGTACAGTGGCATGTGTTTCCTGGGGCATGTTTGCATCACCTGTAATTGTCTTCCACAAAGATGGCTTGCAGATGTATGTAGAGGGAGGGCAGGTGAAATATTTTTGTGTCTTTTCAATGTTTAATATCAAAAGAAGCCTGTAATATGATGCTTTCTGTTAGAGAGTTACAGGCAATTAACTGTTGTTAGAAACAAAGGGTGCCAAGATAGAGCCTAGAGTAGGATTTGGAGTTCACCAGAGCATCCCTGCCATGTGCCTGCTGATGCCAGGGCAGTGAAATGTCCAAGAAAGAAGAAATAAGAAGAGGTTTATTGGTTAAAGGTGAGGTAATTACAAATGCTGGTTAATATCTAAAAACAAGAATACTATATTTTTGAGATATAGATAATAAAGAAATGTATTTGTCAATGTTTGTATGAATACCACACTTCTACCTATAAATGTAAAAATCCTCTAACTGGTTGTATCTCATGAAACCAGAAAAGATAGACTCAATCTAAAACAATGAAAAGGAAAGCCACCAGAAGCTTTATTTAAAAAAAGCTTCCCCCTTTCTGTTTCACAGAAGGGAACAGAAGCATTGTCCTGTGTTTATAGCACAGGGATGGCTGATAGAGAATTTTTATTTTTTTCTCCTCCTGACTCTATCTGCCCCCAGACAATTTGTTTCCAACTTGTCCATGCCTGGACTTGGACCAGTGTTTCCTGTGCACTCCACTGAGCTGATCTGAGTTTCTTCTTCCTGGTCAATCTGTGAAAACTTCAGTTTTCAGAGACCTCCTTTGGCTGAAAGCAGCCAGGAAGGCTCAGACACTGTTCAGGAGACTGCCAGATGGATGGATAGACTGATCTAGGACCCACCACAGAAATATCTTTTTCACCCCACGTCGACCTGAGTGTTATTGCAGAGGGTATTGGACACGTACTGATATCCAACGTGTGGGGCATTTACCCCAGAAATTAGTTGGGCGCTGCTGCAGCAAAGCTCCTGTTCCTGTGCCAGGCTACCTGGCAAGGCTGACACTGAGATTGCTCAGTCTACCACACCGGCACCTTAGCCATCGGAAATCACGGGGAGTTTTGGTGCCTGTTGCCTGGCTCCACTTGTAAAACACTGTTTTAATGCAGCTAAAATGTTTCTGTTACTGCTGAGGACAGGGCTCGAGGGGGGAATACAGATTTGCAATTACCAGGTTCACAAGTTCTTGCAGCTTCTGTCTTTGAGCAGCTCTCTGAGTACAAACCCTTCCCCAGAAAGCCTTCACAGTGCCTTCGTGTCGGGAAGTGGTCTGTCCTTCCCCTTGAGAGCCACCCACATCAGACCAGACTGTAAGTCTTTGAAAAACAGCAGTGGACAGATTTTTGAGAGGAGGTGGGGTTGTTTCAGCAGCTCGATTTCCCAAACACCCTATCCTGAAGACCCCAGCACTTGCAGGAGCAAGGGATTTTGGGGGGCAGGTGATAGAGCCACCCCTCCACAGAAGCTAAATGAAAGCTGGGAGTGGGATATGGAGCTGCTGAAGGTTTTGAAGGACAAGACAAGTTTCTGACATGATTTTGCTGCGTGTGATCAGCACCCAGCAGCATCGGTGGGAAGTCCTCCAAGCAGCGCCTGCAGGCCTTGGAGCTCATCCTGCTAAAGGCCACCATCGCGTTTTGGGAGTGGGGAAATGGGAAGCCACCCTCAAAGGTGATGCAGAGTAGAAGCCCTCCCAGAGACAATGTCTGTAAAACTGGGGGGACTTTCTGCCCTAACATTTTAATTGGGGCACTTGCTGTAACTCACCCAGCAAAAGTTCCTCTCTCACATTTATTGCTTATCAGTTTCCAAAGAGCAATTAAGTAAAACGTTCGTGCAAAACAATTTTAGAGGGGTGAAAAAGTCAATTTTCACAGCATGGCTTCTGAATGGAGGAGTTAGCTATCCCAACAGAGTATGTCTTAAATTGGTGCTTAACTCTGCAGTCCCTGCAGAGGCCACCAATTTGTGATGGTTTATGGATTAATTAGATTTTACTTTGAGCCCCAGGGCTATTGATAAAAACTTCCAGCTCTTTACTGAGTAGTTTAAGGCTTACCTGCTTAACAACCACACACAACACAAACCTTCTCATTTAGTTACTTAAGCACACAGCAAAATTGCAAGTTACAAAACCAGCCTTTATTTACTAAAATAACAGTGTAGTGGGTGTTGCAGCCAACGTCTTAACACACACAGCTGTTTTGTCAAGCACCTTTGAAGAGGAGAGAACGGAAAGGGAACAAGCCTTTGTCCTGCCGCTCAGCAGGCGGTCACTGCAGGAGAAGGTGGCCTTTGGGCTGGATCCTTCAGCTACCAGCTCTGGGAACCGGCTGAGGGCAAGGGAGAAGGTGGACAAGACCCATCCAGGGGAAGCAAGCTAAAGGCAGGAGCCCAGCGGGCAGCTCGCCGATGGGACTCCCCTGCTCCCCAAGCTAAAATAGGCCTTGGAGAAAACAGGTTTCCTGTGTGCTTTTCAGCAGCTTCCATGGAGCAGTATTTAACCATTTCCCCCCTCCCAGCTCTAGGCTTGTAGCTCGGCCTTGGGAGGGGACACCAAACCTTATCATTCCAGTGGAGCAGTCAATGAGAGCTCCATGGGGCTTCCCCTTCCCTCCATGCAGCTCATGCCTTACCCATAGAGGGTTTCCTTCTCCCAGTTATTGGCCAAAGCCCACGAGTGAGGTGCAATACTGAGGGTGGTGAAACACTGGCACAGGTTGCCCAGAGAGATGGTAGAAGCCCCATCTCTGGAAACATTAAAGGTCAGGTTGGATGGGGCTCTGAGCAACCTGATCTAGTTGAAAGTGTCCCTGCTCACTGCAGGGGGTTGGGCTAGATGACCTTTAAAGGTCCCTTCCCACCCAAGCTGTTCTGTTCTACTCTTCAAGGTGAGAAATTTGCAGGTTTAATGGGAACAAACCACAGCAGCAACTTAGGCCACTGAGGTGGCATGACTTGGGATGTGCAAAAGAGAGTAACTTCTTGGTGGGAAGCTGCTGCTGCTGCTGCTGCTGCTGCTGCTGCCAGTTGATGTCTCGAGCGGTGAGTGATGCCTGGCAGCTGGCGCGAGGCGTACACAGAGCGTGTGAGCTCCTCAGCTGAGCTTAACCAGGATGTGGAGCTGATCAGTGCTGCCTCTGGGTAACCAGAGGCAAATGGAGCCTGGGAAATGCCGAAGGAAAAGTTAAGAAGTGGCACTTCCCTCAGAGATGGGTGTCCTCAAGGGACAGGAGAAAAGATTTCACTTACAGCTGAGCACAAATGACCTCAGGATAAAATCTGCAGCTCTGAAAGTGCTGCTGGATGCTTGCTGTATTAGCACAGAGCAGGGTAGATCTCCTTCACTTGGGCTTGTTTTGTACATTAAGAGGGAAAATGTACCTTTAGCCTGCTTCTCTGCTAAGTACTGGTGTTCATGGGTAAGTCCCACACGTCTACTGCTGGTGACATGTGGCATCAGCATGGCAGAAACCATCTCAGCAAAGACAGTCATGTTGTGCTTTCTCCAAGAGTCACCGCACTAATTATTAACTCAGGCAAACAAAACCAGAGGGTGGGCACAGAGGAGACAAGGAGTAGATGAGGGGCAACTCTTCTTGCAGCTGGAACCTTGCAAAACCAAGGCTGTGGCTGGACCATCCACCACTTTCTTCTCATGCCCACCACCCTCCTCCAGCTCTGCTGACCTCTTTCTGTCCTCTCCCACACTGGAGCTGGTTTTCCAACACTTCACAAAGAGTGACCTTAGGAGGTGACCCAGCTGAAAAATAATTAACTTATTTGCTGGGTTGGTTTTCAACTCCCCTGAGCCTGCATTCTTTCTTGCGTTGAAGAGGGGATGGGGGCACATGGATGGGGTGGGGGTGCCTGTCACCTGATGGGCCCTGGAACCAGTCCAAGGTCCTGCAGAACTTCACCCTCAGGTGCTTTGCTCCCAGGTGGGACCTTGTGTGACAGCTCATAAACAGAAATCAAAGGCCTTTTTCTTTATTTGCCTTTTTCTTCATTAAAATGTGAAGACATATTTCAGATGTGAAAGCACACCCATCTGCATGTGCTTGCTTCAGCAATGGGTCTGCCTCAGCCTTTGTAGCAAAACCTGCTCAGTACTTCACATCCACAGCCCCAAAGGCAGGAAAATCTGGTTTTTGTGCATGGGAGAAGGACACAACGAGCTGGGGCAAAGGTGTCATCGCATTTGCCAGGAACAGAGTCATGGTCCATCAGCATGCAGTGATAACTGTGACAGGTCACCAACACCTCTGGCCCAAATCTCTTGCAAGCAAATCTGAACGGTTTTAATCTGCTATTATAATTTCTGCAGCCTTGAGATTCTGCCAGAGGCTATGCTGCAGCTAGGCTAGATGGCTGGGTGCAAAGCCCCAGGTGAAAAAATGTTGATGCCTGGGCAGTGAAAATGTTTAAGAATATAAGGCAACCAAAACAATGTGTCCTGGATGATGCTCTGTAGCTAAGAGAATTTCCTGTGCAGAAATGGGGCTAAATAATTACTGGGTTGTTTTTTTTTTTCCCCATAATAAAGCAGTGCAACCTCAGAAAAACGAACATTTTTAAACTGAGTACAAACTGCACAGAAATAGGAGAGACCATCAAGTTTTTGCTGATTGCAGCATTAAAGACAACTTCTGCCTCATCAGTGGCTATTGCTGTCCCAGACCTCTGTTAGGCCAGTTTTGGTGGCTGCATAACTTCTTTATTTTCAAGGGATATATAGCAAGGCAAAGTCCTGGGGTCTTCTGGGGCTGCCACAACACCGGTGACATATGGCCCAAGTCTGAAAACACAGACTGAAATAAAATGAGAATGCATTTAGTGCTTTCCCAAAACTGAAACCAGTTCTAACCTTTCCCCTTCCTGAGCTTGGAAAACAGCTTTTAAAAGCATGCCTTATCCTATCCAGCAGCTGTGGTTTGGGTTTCTCTGCCGAACCAGCACACCTTTCAGTACTTGCTCCACAACACTCAGTTTGGCTGGAGTATCTCCATTGAAGTTTCAGGGGCTGGTGCAACATCTGAAGGGTAGGCAGGGAGCTGAAGTGGAGGGTCCCCACCATCTGGGCTGAGGACTGTTTCAGGCCTAGCCCAAGCAGAGCAGCTACCGAGCTGCATTAAATCACATGTAGACACGTGTGCCCCTCAGGGCTTAGGTGACTCTGGATGCAATTAGGAGGAGGTGAGCTCCACAGCATCTCCTTTAGGAGGTATTCACTACACCTCACTGCACTGTGGCACTGTGGACGGGTATTTCAGTGTCTGTCCTATCAAGAAACCATTGGTAAAGGGAAGGGGACAATTATTCAGGGTCTACATTAGCTGTCTTTCTGTAGTAATGGAACTGGGGCAAAGCAGAGCACCAGAGTAGGGCAGGATGTCTTGTGCATCACAAGGACAATGTATTACCATGCCCCAAGGGCCCCTTTCACAGCATTTCATTTAAATATTTCATCCATGGATGCATCTGGATATGACCACTCTGTCCTTTCCTGGTGACTGGGTGAGGATGTGAACCTTTGACTGCACTGGGAGTTTCACGTGGAGCTGTGCTGATGGCTCTGCTTCAGCAGCACCCGGTTAAAAAATGCTTGCCTTGCTATCCTGGGCTGCCTCTGGACGCAGTTATTCATCACTGCTGTTTCACAGAGTGCCTGTCAGGTTGGAGATTCAGCTCCTCCAAGGCTGCTGAAATGCACAGAGCATTTGATTCATAAATCCGTGCAGTTGTTAGCCACGGTTGTCTCTTCCCTTGTCCTCCTGGTCCGATGTCACACGGACTTGCTGAGGAGGGCAGGGCTGGGGCAGGGCTGCCTGTGTGAATTCAACAAGGACCTGCCAGTGCTTCAGTGCAGCTTGTCTCTGATCTGGCAAATCCCATGGATGCTTCGAATTTTCTTTTTCTCAGAGCTGTGCTCTCTTTTCCAAATGGAGAAGATGACATATTTAGGTCTGCTCTCCAGAAGGATGCTTTAAACTACCTACAGCTGAGTGCCGTCCCCCAGTTTGCCTGTGCCGAGGCAGTAGGAAAAGACTCACATGTCTAAGGTATGTGCTAGTCTCAGCTCCAAGACTTGTGTTGGTGCAGGGCTTGGTGGAGTGGTGCCCGCAGCAATAGGTAGAGCGATGAGAGATGCTCGTGCTCCAACCTCGGAGTGAAGATCTGGGCTGGCAGGTGGCCTGGGGCTGGGATTAGAGCCTGTAACACACTTACCATGTCTGTAAGCGACAGCAAAATGCTCCCTTTCCCACCCCCAGCCCAGGTTTTTCCTGGGTTGTAGTCTTGCTTTCAGGTTGTGTGCTGGGACCAGGGAGGACATGCTGCTCCCCTGGGACTGCACACCCAGACATGCCATAGCTGCTGAAAGACAGTTTCACTCAGCAGGTTGTGTGTTCCTGGGCTATTATGGCTGTCTGGCCTCTGGTCCAGACATGACTGGGAGCCCTGACATGGAAACGCAAGGTCTGCCTGCACCCATCCCCACAGACCTACCTGGGACCCTGTGTTCCTGCAGCAACCACTGATTTCTCTGCCTTTTCAGATGACTCCCTGAACAATCCATTGCAAGGCTTTACATACAGTGCAAAGTTTTCCTAGGGTTAAGCCCCCCTGTAGCATGAAGAATGGGAGTCCTTCCAAATGAACCCAAATCCAACTGTTCCTCTGATGAAGGAGCCTTGACTCCCACCACCTCCACCAGTGACAGGGACCTGATCAATGCCACATGGACTCTTCCACTTTGGGAAATCCCACCTAAGCCCCTGGCCTGTGTGCTTACTGTTACCAGGGAGGGAAAATCCTCTCTTTGCCTTCAGGGACTGTACACCAGCATGGAAAACAAAAAAAAGCTCTTTCTGAAAAGTCATCCAGCACCTTTTGCTTAATGCTCAGCTGAAACACTGAGCCCAAACTGGTAACTTTGCAACAGTCTCCATAGTGATTAATTGTACCTTCACAGACAGGGCATCGTGACTTGGCAGGGGAAATCAGATGCAGAAGTAGAAGGCCTCCTTGCTTGCAAAAAAACAGGGAGAGAGAGTTTTAATTCAGTGGACCTGCTCTGTGTTACCGCTGCTGCTCCAGGTCTGTGGAAGGGGCTGAGGGGGAGATGGAGAATTCCCCTTGTAACCTAAACAAGTGATTTCATGGAATACAACACTTCCCTGCCTACCTCACCCTATCCAAATGCATAAGTGATGACAAGGCACAGGCTGACAGCATTGGAGGATGAAAATCTTCACGGTGTTTGCTGATGCATGTGCAGAACGATCCTTCCAGGAAATGGGGATGTGGCATCCACCAGAGCCCACTCACCGCCTGTTTTGTGGGACACTTGGGCAAACTTCTTACAAGAAGGATTTAAGGGATGGTCAAATATTACAGGGAAGAAAGGATGTCATAAAAATTCCTCCACTTCTGGGAGACCCTAGCATCTGTGTACTCAGGCAACTGCTTCTCTTTCCAGCTCATTCTTTTTCTCTGGATATTTTCTGCTTCTGAAATTGTGGTTGACAAGAGAGGAGCTTGCATGGACAGTACCATCTTCAGAGAGTTGTGTCTCATCTTTATTCAGTTACCTGCAATCCTCTTTGATTGAAGACACCAAATCCCTAGCTCGCAGCCAGATTAGAAAACCGATTAGTTAGTTACCTGTGCATCCCCTGTTAGAAGGATAGGATTATATGGCCATTACAGAGGATCAGACTCAGCCTGTTTAAAGGGATGCTGGCCACTTGGAAACAACTTTTACAAGCATTTTACACTGAGCATCCTTACCTCAAATCCTTTCAGTCATGTTAAATGAAATCTCAAAAGTTGGTTTCTTAAAGCCATTGTAGTTTGTATTTTGCGCTCAGGTGATTAGGGACAAGAAAGGCAAACTGCTGGCAATTACCCTTGTCATTCTCGTCTCAAGTGCCAGGCAGTACCATGGTGACAGCACTGCTTAGGCCCAGGTACTGACCCGGAAACATGATATAGCTGTTTGCTGGTTTTTTCATCTTTGAAAGAAAAAGTAATGCATTTGAGTGGCTGCTGTGCCTTCAGAGCTTTAAAGAGCTACTGACTACACAAAGTTTTTTAATAATTAATAATATAAGCAGAGCATTGCAGTCATGTCTTCATGCATTTTTACTCTACATGAATATATATTATCGTACATGAATATATAACTCACAGATGAGTGTCTGTTATCTGATTCACACACAAGGGAAGTGGGAGCAGGCAGGCTTGCAACATTATTAGGTGTTTTCTATCCCTCAGTGTGTATGTCTGTCTTCCCTAGTCTTTTCTGCCCAGCTGGCCAAGCTCAACTGCAGTTCACAGGGATGCAACAGTTGCAGAAATCACATTGTTCCTAGAAGTTTCATGAAAAGGCAAAGAAGATAAAGAAGGTAGAGCTTGTACCCCACACAGGCTGCACTCAGCTTGCAAGAGAAACTGGAGTGCCTGCTCAGGACCTAGTTGCTGTGACCACCACAGCTGTGGGAAAGATTCAATCAAAGCTTGTGTCCGCCATGGGCTCCACAGACTCTGGCCGTGGGACTGATCTGTGGGAGGCTTGTCTTAATTACTCCCTCTGCTCATGCAGCTACTCTTTTTTTCATGCAATGATGACCTCCTCCCTCTCCCTTTAAAATGCAGCCAGCTACTCCGACTGGCATTAAACCTTCTCAAAACCCTGGCAAGCACTAAAGATCTTTCTCTCTCTCTCTCTCTTTCTTTCTTTCTTTCTTTCTTTCTTTCTTTCTTTCTTTCTTTCTTTCTTTCTTTCTTTCTTTCTTTCTTTCTTTCTTTCTTTCTTTCTTTCTTTCTTTCTTTCTTTCTTTCTTTCTTTCTTTCTTTCTTTCTTTCTTTCTTTCTTTCTTTCTTTCTTTCTTTCTTTCTTTCTTTCTTTCTTTCTTTCTTTCTTTCTTTCTTTCTTTCTTTCTTTCTTTCTTTCTTTCTTTCTTTCTTTCTTTCTTTCTTTCTTTCTTTCTTTCTTTCTTTCTTTCTTTCTTTCTTTCTTTCTTTCTTTCTTTCTTTCTTTCTTTCTTTCTTTCTTTCTTTCTTTCTTTCTTTCTTTCTTTCTTTCTTTCTTTCTTTCTTTCTTTCTTTCTTTCTTTCTTTCTTTCTTTCTTTCTTTCTTTCTTTCTTTCTTTCTTTCTTTCTTTCTTTCTTTCTTTCTTTCTTTCTTTCTTTCTTTCTTTCTTTCTTTCTTTCTTTCTTTCTTTCTTTCTTTCTTTCTTTCTTTCTTTCTTTCTTTCTTTCTTTCTTTCTTTTTCTTCTTTTTTTTTCCAAAGCTGCTGTGCTTGAACAGAGGGCAACAGGGAAAGGGGGGAAGGGAAAAGCTTTTGTTTATTCCATGTTACTTGTCCTCCAGTGGTTTTTTTTTTTCATCCCTCACTTCTTTGGGAATGGAGAAAGACAAGAAGGTTGCCACGACCCACAGGGCTGCTGTAAGCAGTCGTCTGCAGAAGCTGGGGGAAGTCAAAGTTGGGGAAAAGGATCCTCACACCCAATTGAGACACCAAAACAATAATTTATTTTCATACATGAGACCAGAGTACCTTTAAGAAAGAAACACACACAAAAAAATGCAGTCAAAAGCACCAACACTACAGAAAAAGCAACGGTCCTGGCAAAGTTTTCTCTAAAAGGAAGTCTAATGATGATGGATGCATCAGCTCCATGAGTGAACATCTGTGCTCCTCCTGATAGGCATCTTCTGAGGCAGAAAGAGTGGGTTTCTCCCACAGCACTGGCGCCCAGAAACATCTGAAGCCCAGACTCCTTCCTCTCCCCTCCTTCCCATAGGAAGCTGCTGCATATGCATCGAATGCCAGCAATCGCTCTGCCTTACAGCAACAAGGGCAGGGAACAGCATGGGGTTTACTGGGCAATAAGCATCCTGCTGGCATGTTGTCCTTCTGTGAAGTGCCAGACAATTGACCCAGGGACAGTGCTGTTTTATCACAGTCATTCCCAAGGAGAAGAAGCCACATCTACCAGATCTCTCATCCCTAAAAGGTAGTGGGATACCAGTCCTTGAAGTGCCTTGCTGTATATGCAGAACTGGTGTCTCTTCATATTTTAGGCTACAGGATTGCCCTCCCTTCAAACCAGAGAGGTGGGAACTTTAAAAAAAGAGAAAGTGACAAAATAAATTAAAGTATTCTTAGCTTAAATCCCCACCTGAAGGAAATGGGTGATGCTTCACTGAACTCAGTGGACCTATGGGTAATTTATGAGTCACCATAGTAATGAACAGACAGATCTGATCTTGGATTCAGGTTCTGACCCAAACACTGGAGATTTTGTTTGGAGTTTTTAAACTGTTTTCCTTAAATAATGATATTAAAACTAGCTTAAACAAACAATGACAATGGCAATTCTTGGTTTTAATGGTTCAGGCTGGTTTATCCACTTGAGGATGGAAGGACTGCTTTTACCACACATCTAAGGCATCACAGGACTTGGCACGACTCCGTTAACTTCAGTGGTTTGTGTTATTTACATGCATCTTTGTCCTTAAAACTGATGCCTGGAATATCTGTGAAAATGGTTGCTTCTGCAAGATTTTAGAAAGTTCCTGGATTTTTTTTCCCTGTAATTTGTGCTGATCTGAGAAATAACTATATTTTAAAGTTTATTTAAATTTTATACTTACACATTTTAAAGTTCAAGATGTCTGCTGGGGTGTCTTAGCTAAGAAGCAAATGTTGTTTGTTGTGTTAGGTGATGGTGATCCTCTCTCATCACTTGCGTGTATGGCAGGACCTGGGAAGAGGTAAAACAGGGGGGAAGGAAAGGAGGAGGGGAGGGTGGAACTTAGGACATGGCAGCTGTGCTTGCCTGTAGCAGGCAACATTAAGGGAAGAACAGTCACAGGCTGTAAAGTACCTCCAAATGAAAAGCAGACTGCTAGAGAGCCAAAACTGAAGAAAAACACATGGTCAACCAGAGCAGGGAGAGTTACTGCTCTGTTGCTAGGTGATAGATCTGTTATCATGCTAATGACAATAAAGGATGATACTGGTACCAATAAAGCATCTTTCATGTGAGAATTACCAAGGGTTCTCCAGACAGCAAGGCTATATTATTCCCGCATAACAGCAGCACAGACAGAGATGAATTGATTTGCCAAAGGTCACCCAAAGCAGCACTGACAGATTTCAGAATAAGGCTTTTGATACAGTCCCCCACAACATCC
>NW_010296652.1:0-1230 GCF_000700745.2 Antrostomus carolinensis | reverse complement strand
ACTGCTCCACTCTCCACACTCGCAAGGTGGTTTTTTTTTATAACTATAAATACGATATATATAGGAACTAATATAGTAATGCACCGTGTAATGAAGCCTAGTTCAGTATCGGTCCATGGCTTTTAATTCTCTTAACACTATAGATAAGGATTGTGTTACAGTCGCTAACGAGGCCGGGAGAGCCGCGCCGCGCGTTCCCTGCCGGGGAGCCGGGAGCGGGCGCCGCAGCCTGGCCCGGCCCAGCCCTTGGTGTTACCAGTCAGTACTTGTACAACTTGGGTTTTTTTTTTTTTCCCTTTTCTTCCTCTCGTTTTGGTTATGAATGTTGGGGTACCACCTGCATATAGGGGGGAAAATAACAAAAAAAACAAACAAAAAAACACAAAAAAAATGTGCTCTGTGCTTTCCTGGTATCTTTTTAACGAGGTACAGTAGCTTTGTCTATCAACCGAGAACTATTACTTGTGGTGTTTCTTTTATTGATCTTAACAGTCTCTTTAGTAAATACAGGTAGGTGAGTAATTGTTTCAAAAAAACAAAAAAACAAAAAAAAGGAGAAAAAAAAAAGGAAAAATTTTAAAAAAAAAAAGCTCTGCAAAGGCAAGGTTATGTTCTAGAAATACATTTCTTGACAACTTATCATGTATAACAAATCTCTTCTTGTTTTTTTTTTTCTTGTGTTCTTCCAAGTTTCTGGTTGTTGGGGTTTTTTCTGTTTGTTTTTTTTTTTTTTTTTTTTTTAAAAAAAAAAAAAGGAAACATGTCTAAAGTACATCAGTGTTAACTCCCTGCCACAGGGAAGAAGGAAATACTTTAATAGTTTAAAAAAAAAAAAAAAAATGCTGAAAGCTCTGCAAAAGACTGAATGTAAAAATAAAAAAAGTGTACATAGTTGTAAAAAAAAAAAAACAACAAAAAAACAAAGGAGTTTTTAAACATGTTTATTTTCTATGCACTTTTTTTTATTTAAGTGATAGTTTAATTAATAAACATGTCAAGTTTATTGCTGCAGAGGGCTGCTCTCAATTTCTTCTTGAGGGTTGAGAAGCTGCTTCCCCCATGTCACCGGGATCCTTCCAGAAACTACCGTGGGGACGGGAGCCGGGGGTCAGCAGCTGCGCTGGGGACCCCTGAGGGCTGTGGGGGTGTCGGTGCGGAGGCTCTCGGTGGCCGGTGTGTGTGGGTCACCTTGGGAAGCTGCGGCTGTTCCGTGGGGCGGTGGCGGTGGTG
>NW_010296651.1:380-829 GCF_000700745.2 Antrostomus carolinensis | reverse complement strand
TGGTGATGCAGGACCTTGGTGGTTTATTTGAGCTTCAGCCCTCAGTGATCTTTGGGTAAGAAGTAGGACAAATCCCACTCCTGTGGTTGATGAGTTGTCTGCAGTCACTTGCTGACTGAGCAGGACTTGTTGTGGGGGACTGTGTTACCCTGAGGCATGAATCCTTTGCAGTCAGCAAGGCCTTGTTCCCCAATGTTGTCTCCTGGCTCCATAACCTGGTCAGGTTTTACTCTCCCAAGCTCCAGGTGCCAGTTCTCTAGTCCTGTGTTCAGCTCCTGCAGTTGAGCTCCTACTGTGCATGTCTTGGTGTTGCAGCTCAATAAAGTCAATGTCAGTGTTCATGGTGTGTGATTTTTGTCTGTAATAAAGCCACCTGCTTCCCTGCTCTGTCAATGACTCTCAACTCTTCTGCTGCTTTACATGTAGTTTGTTTTGGATAAAAAAAACCA
>NW_010296651.1:0-361 GCF_000700745.2 Antrostomus carolinensis | reverse complement strand
ACCCCACAAAAGGGGATGAAATCATCTCCCACCTTAGGGGAGAGCAAGAATATCACCCCAGAGGCTCTGTGTAATATTTCCATTCCAAGCTGTAGCCTTCATCCTGTTTCAGAAGAAGGGCAGGAGTTAGTGCTGGGTTGATCTTCCTAAAGAATGAGGCACTGAGGTATAGGGTGAGGCTTCTTTCAGTGAGTAACTGACCCTATCCCAGAGCAAGGAGACAGGGCTGTCTCCCTTGACTGGGCAGCAGCTTGACCAAGGAGCCTGTTGGTGAAACACTTCCCAAGGAGCAAGAGATGAAAAGAAATGGGTTTGGTTTTATAGCTCAGGGAAAACTAAAGGCTGACTGACCAGTCCTGCT
>NW_010296650.1:11196-21511 GCF_000700745.2 Antrostomus carolinensis | reverse complement strand
CAGTTATTTTTATATATATATATATATATATGCGCAAGTACAGAGGTTACATATGTATATATCCTATACGCATTCACATGTAGTACTGCGTGCAAGTAGCTTTATCTTTAAATTTATGTTCACTGATTTATATGGAAATTTTACCTCTGATAAAATAAAAACCACATTTTAACCAGCTTCTAATACCAACACGTTATTCCCACGACCGATTCCTAGTAAACTCTTTATTCCAGCTGCAAGGTTTGAGAGGGTTTGTCTCTGGCAGATGCAGGTTGTGGGGTTCCCTCCCCGCCTCCTCTTTTTTTTTTTTTTGCCCTCTATGATTTATTGGATGGTGAGCAAACCCACTTAAACTATAGTTGTCTGTATGAATCACTAATTTTCATGTTTCTAATTAAAATGTAAACAGTGTAATGAAGACATCAAGTTTTTAGGCAAATGTCTCTTCCAGTGCCACTTGGGGTATGGTAATTACTGAAGCAGATCTATGGATGCTCCCAAATCCTCTACAAGTCCAGATTAAAAGCATTACTGCTAAACCTTGCTTTTTACACCAGGGAATTGTGTTCTCTAACCTATTCCCAGTTTGCTTACAGATGCATATCTGTACAAGCCTTTATAACTAGTCATTAAAAAAAAAAAAAAAATCAAAATAGAAGTTTATCACATAAATGGAAGAGTTTGTGGTGGAAAAAATGTGACTTCATTTTAAATAAAATTTGATTTCACTTTTATGATTACACATAACTACCATAGTAAAACCTGTGCTGAAAACTTACCACCTTAGTGCTTCCTTCAGAAAAAGAAAAATAGATTAGGCATTACTAAAAGAATTTTTTAAAAGGCATAAATGATATTTCAAGCCTCTATTAAAATTCTTATTGTCCCAAAATGCTTGTTTCACAGTCAATTAATTTAAAAATATATTATTCAGGAAAACATTAATAAAAAAGAAATTTATTCACTGAGATAAAATGTAAATGTCCATTGCAAATACAAAATGCTTGATGTGCCACTGAAAATCTTTTGTCATATTTATTCCAGCCTTTATGTCTATATCTGAAATTTGTCAGAATTTATCCTAAAGCAAATGACCTCTCCCACATTTACCGAAGGAATATAAGTCCTCTCCTGCTCACAATTGTTAATTGAGCCTGTCTGCTACGGCATCTCTTTCCTCTCCAGATAAGCCAGGATACTTGTTTTCTATATTTACTGCCAAGCACTTGAACAGTACTCTATTTTATTATAACACTGGGGGTACCCCCCCGTCCCTCCTGGAAGATTTTTTTTTTGTTTTTGTACTGCGAGTAGTTAAAGCTGCAATCCACAATGGTATAAAACATCTAAAATGCCTAGTACAAGAAGAGGTTTTTCTTATTTCCTTCCAGAAATCAAAGTCCATATTCTGACTTGGACAGCCAATTTTCATATTATTTTTACATAAATGCTAGACAAGCATGTCTGTGTTGCTAACCTGGATCGTGAAGATGAGAGTGCACAGAACGTACATGTGCATATGTGCATGTGCATAAACATTTTAGTGGGTGGTCCACCATTTCTATTTTACTAGTAAAGTATTGCATACAAACATGTGAATACTTCTCAGCAGAAAAAAAAAATATATATATATATAGGTTTCAGATCACATCAAATCATAAAGCACCTTGTCTCTCCAATCACAAATGCCTTAGCAGAATAAAGCAAAACAAAACACTGTTTAGGTGTTTCCTTCAAATGCATTTTCCAGCAAAACCAGATTTAATTAGACAAATAGTACTTTAAGGCTATTGCTTTATAACATGGTACTCTTGAAAATAATGGGGATTGCAAGCAAAAACACCATTCTCATTTAGCTCTGTGGTAAACAAAAAAAATAAAATAAAATGCACACATTCACATATGCTAAACATTTTTTTTTAATTATGAATTGAGACAATGGGGAAATCTTATGTCTTTGCAACACTTCCAAGGCCAGACTAATCAGGTGTAATTTTTAATGAACACTGACTGTTTGGTGCTCATTCAAGGTATTTCATTAGGATGTTATTCATTTAAAATAAATGTTTCAACCATATCAAGCTGTAACCTTTCCTGAAATGTAAATGAATGGTTTAAATGAGAAGATTAAAAAAGAAGGGATGTTCCAATTCCAAGCATGGCATGCTATGTATTTTTAAATTTGTCTATGCCAGATGCTGTCAGTCAGAACAAAAAACTGTCCAAGCAGACAATCTGTGCGTCTGAATGTTGATCATGTTGGAAAGTAAAGGGGGAGGGGGAAGAGAGTGTGTCAAGGATTCATGGTCCTTCATCTTTGCAGTAGAGCAAACACGTCTCTCAGTATAACGACAGACAGCTGCTTCCACTTTCTAATGTGCCCTAACTTAGATCACTGAAAGAATTGTCAGCACTCAGAGAAACACACAAAGATAACACAGCCAGCTGCCATGAAGGGGGAAACAGCACAGCTCAGAAGAAATGGGATTTGTTCCATTTGCATGATGCTGGCTCCCTTGGGCCCCTTTCTTTCAAATCCAAAGCACAAAAGACAACACTTAACATATTTGCTTAAAGATGACAACCTCATGTTGATTTCATTTGGATGTAACAGTGTCAGGATTACAGATATAAGAATATATTATATCTGTAACAGAGACTGACAAATGTATCCATCAGTGAAACTGTCTGATTCATCTGCTTATACAGCCATTTTACCATCCCAAGGGTGCCATCTAAGTAGTAACTTTAGAAGACTGAAGGTCTAATTTTATTACACTACATTTCAACCTACTAAACAATATTATTTCTAAAATAGATCATTTTTATTGGAAGTCTCCCTGATGAAAAATCCAGTAGACACCAGAGAATTTATGAACTGTATGGGTCCTTTGAACTCAATATACTGCCCATTTTACGCAACTTTCTTCATACACAATCAAAACCTGAGCTCAAATAACTGAAATTGAGTTAAAACATAGATGATAATGGTACCTATTTTAATATTACATCATAGTCTGTGGCTATTTGAATATGTGCTGTTTGGCAGTCTGTCACTATTTCGAGTGGTTCTTGTTACAGCTCTGCATCAATAAGAGTTTCTTCAATAGAAACTCTATGAATAATTATTGTTCTACAATACACTGACTAGCCAGGCAATCTAATTTTTGGTTGAGGTTTACATTGGGCACTCCAAAAGTCACAGGAAAGTGACTGAAAGCCGGACACGCTCCTCATCGCATTGCACTGCAGCTGCAGAAACAGAAAACCAAACTAAAAGGCACCCGTTTGCAAGATTGCCTGTCTGCACAGTTTTACGGACCAGCCTCTTCTTTAATCAGATGAAACAATTAGGCCATGGCTAGACTCTAGTTTCAAATGCATTACACTGGATTGTCTGATGGCAAAAATCTCCCCACCACCACCCCAATACCACCAAGCGACTCTGCATAATGCTCCCTACGAGAACTGCTTTGTCTAGAGGAACTCGAAACTGCTTGTTGCTATCTGCTGCCACCAAGAATTGCACTGTAATTCACTAGATTGAAGTTGTTTTGTAAAATGCAGTTAACTGCTGTACGTGGAATTTCAGCACAGCAGATGGTTACCAATCATTATTTTCAATTTGTTTAGTTTCAAGCAATGGGGCTGGTTGGGAGGAGCAGCGAGGACAGGAATGGGGAGAGGAGCAAGGTTAGATACATTGGCTTATAATGCAAGGAGTGCTAGATAGCATAGCATTAAAATGAGGAGGGAAAAAAAAAAAGTCTGCTCCAAACTGCAACAAAGCTAAGCAAAAAAAAAAAAAAAAGAAAAAAAGAAATAATAATCAGATTTTATACACAGCTATAGATTACAAAAAAAAAAAAAAAAGAATATGACATTTTAAAGGGGGCACTTACTGATCAATCATTCTCTGTTCAAGAGTTACCTTACATTTTAAATATTGTAAATGGACTTTAAAGTTTCTAAAGGTAAATTGTCTCTATTCCCATTTTGCCATCATTCAAGTTTAAATCACTTTCTACTATGAGTAGTTCAGTTGTTGAACTGGAAATGGAAAACGAACCATTTACGGACAACTGCACATGAACAGAAATTAAGCTGTAAATATCTGGGCTGGGCCATTATTGTAGTCCAGAAACATCTGGGGCTGAAGCCCAGGCTGGGCCCCACTCCTTCTGTGTTCAGGTAATTGCTTAGATGATTTATAACTTACTGTTTCTATTAAAAATGGTTTAAAGAGAAATTTGGAGCCTGAATTCTAAAATTAAGATGGTTTTGCTCTTGCCTTCATTTCTTCAAGGGAAAAAAAAAATTCCTTTGCCATTTTCCTCCCATCTCCTACATTTAAAAGGTATAATGTTCTATCACTAGGACAAAATTCACACTTTTCAAAATTCAGACCAAAGACAACACATGCTCTTTCCAGCAACAAAAATCATGGATCATCCATTCAGCTTACATTCAAGTTGCTCAGTGCTTTAGTACTTCTCATAAAAATTAATTTTGAATTATTTTCCCCACATAACTACTTAAAAAAAACCCCAAACCTATAAACTATACCAATACATTCACAGCATATTCGCTTGCCCCTGCTATACTGATCCATCTGAGAGTCAGTTACCTCTGCCTGCCACCACAATGCCACGGGTGATGGGGGCAGAGAGTCTCCAACGGGCACCCCACTGGCACCCACAACAGCCACAGGCACTGTGCTTCTCACAGAGATGTTTCTGGCTCTAGGAAACAGCTCTCTCATTGCTTCCCTCCACCCACTTCAACGCAGCCTGATTTTTTTAGCTTTTGGGACAAGCTATAAAAGTCATCCATTTGACAGGGAGGAAAAGAAAGGCCCAGGATATTGGAGTTTGGAGTACAACAATAAGGGATGTGCTCGGGTGATACTAATCCTCTACTGGTACTTAGTAAAAAAAAAAGATTCTCCCAGCAGAACAGTGGGGACAGTCTCTGACTGTAAACAACTCTATCATAAAAAAATTGGTTATTTAAGACTGATCAGCTGCCCTAACTATATTTCCAACCCTTTTCCATGAAAACTAAAGCTTATTCTAAGAGTACCCCTATCCCTGCAGAGACCAGGTTTGTAAAGGGGTTAGCGACGCCGCCCTCTAGGCATTACGCATCCTTTTTTATTGAGGTTTCTGTATGTTGAGCAGTTTACTGCACAGGTCCAACACGCAACACCAGATGAAGGAACAAGTTTGCAACCTGGGCGTACGCCAAGGTTGAAGTGACACGCTGGTGACTGTCTCAGCCCCTTGGGAGAAAACAGATTAGAAGAATCACAAAACATTGTCACCATTATTTCTCCAGTCAGTTAACTATCTGTCGGCCACAGGTGATCAAGACATAAAAAGTATGACCTAGCACTTTCACAGATTGTGCTCCCTATCAGGATTTTTTTTCCCCTTGCATCCCCATAAACTGTAATTATCCTTAGACTGACAAAAACTCTTTGACATTTTGAGGTAACAGAAAACTTCGCATATGGTGTTGCATCAAACTAGGAACACGTTAAATAAATCTTCCAAACTACTCATGGGTCATTGTCAAACTCCCTCAACACAATTTTGTCCAGTATCACCCATGAAGCAGACACCATACACTTTGTATACCAAACTGTTCTTTAACCTTTTTTTAAAAAAAAATTACTTTTAAAGAAAACATTGGAAGGCTAAATGGGCATTAAGCATAGATCTCCTGGTTATAGACCAGGTGATCTACAAAATAAACAGAAACAATACCCTTAACTTTTTCTGGATTCTTTCTGTTTTCTTTATGTTGTACAGAAAAGTATAAACTCAACAATGTAGTTAAGCTTCATGGCTCAACAATAAATGTGCAGTTAAAATGCAGTCTTATGCAATTAAAAAGCAAGCTTTGCCCAGAGTAACAGGCCTATCTGTTCAACTACACAGGGGACTTAACGAAGTAATCAGCTGGAGATACTATTCCTTCTTCTAAAGTGTACATGACTCCACCGCATTTCAATTCAAACCAGAAAAACAGTATTTTAAAATGCTTAAGCAGAAAGTGCCCAAGTTAAACCAGTACATTTGTAGGAAAGGTTGTATGCTTGGTTAATGACAATCTGTGTGACAAAGTTTTTCTTAAATATATACTTTTCCCTAAACATACTCACATTCTTAGACTGAAACTAAACAATGGATTGGGGCATGTCTTAATTTATGGTACCAAATCCAAGAATGCTTGCTCTTTTGTTCTACTTCAGATTTAAGGAAAATTTGAAGCAGTCTGTCAGATTAATTTGACTTATTGGAAACCCTCTGATTTCTAATGGCGATATACTGGAGTAGAGAACCATAGTCAAACAATTGAGCAGGAGAACAAGTAAGACTTCACATAAATATCGATGTTAGTAACAATAGTTCATAGGGGAACAAAAAACTGTAATATAGAATTTCATGCAAGAAAAGGGTTGAACAATTGAAACTAGGCAACTGGAGTAGGGTTAACTGGGTTTAATCCCACCTGAATTATTTATTATCTAGATTTTAGTACATAATAAATTTTAGTACATCATTTTGCAAGTCTCGAATATGTGCACTGGCTTCTGTAGTCTTTACTACAGTAAAGACCAGTGTATATCTAAAGAAAGATTTCTACCAGGTGAAGAAATAACTGTAAGTGAGCCACATGATTATACTGTGGTGGATTTAAGTCTTTACTTTCATAAAGATCACCACTAGAGAAAGGGGGGAAAAAAAAAAAAAAAACCAAAGCAAATACAAAAGACTTCTCCTAGACAGGAAAAGAAAAAGGAAAAGAAAAAGGAAAAGAAAAAGGAAAAGAAAAAGGAAAAGAAAAAGGAAAAGAAAAAGGAAAAGAAAAAGGAAAAGAAAAAGGAAAAGAAAAAGGAAAAGAAAAAGGAAAAGAAAAAGGAAAAGAAAAAGGAAAGCAAATTCCAGGAATAACGATGAATACACACAGAGATTTTATTGCACAACACAACTGGGATTCTCTCTGTAGGCGCCAGCATTACAACTTTCTGCAGATGGTTGTGCTGGTCTGGCAGAGGAGGTTATTGGCTTGCCCTCTAGAGGCTGGATAACTGGCTAAGGAATTTTTAGCAGCTACTAAAATACCAGAGGAAGCTACCAGAACTAGATCTGTAAGCAGTGTTTCCTCTTTTTAATTTTTAAGAATATTTTATGTAGTCCAAGACACCATACGTATTAATACAGCAAACAAAGCCTCTAAAGTACTCCTGTCAAGTGTAAATACATGCATAAACACAAGATATAATTGAAAAAGTCTTTGCCTAATGAGCCCATGGGTGCTTTGGCACAGTGTATAAAATAGCGGTTTGAAATCTTAAGATGATCTATCAGATCCCACAGTTGGGTTTTGGGATCAAAATAAACAAAAAAATCTATTCAGCATCAGTTCAGATTCAGGTTACTCTAACATGGAGCCACACCCTACAAATAACAATGATAAATTTTCTTACCACCCACCTGTGTAGTCATAAACTGTGGATCTTTTTAAAGGCAAAAATATCTCAGGATAAAACCAGGGTCAAATTTTGCATTGGCAGCAGGTGAAAAGCTCTAATATACCTAGTCAATCATACACACTAGTTGAAATACAGCCCACAGAGCACTTAATAGTTCAGCCCAGTAAGCGTATCATGTGGAATTTGGTGCACAAATGCTAATAGATTTTTTTTTCTTCAACCGTACATGATTTTTATCCTTATTACCTTACTACCGACAGCAAGTAAGTCTTATTACAGCTAACTACTAAACAAACTTGCTTGACTGAAATCCAGCATTGAACTACCCATGACACCTTAGAAACTGTACATTAGTAAATTATATTACACCATAAAAGAAATCCCTCCTGAAAGAAGTTATCCTATGAAAAAAAATGGATATACACGGTTTCACTATGTTCAGTGCCTTTTTACCACATAATGAACATATTAATAGCTATCTAGACACAGTATTTTGTTTAAAATATTTTTAAAATAACTCAACTTGATACTGGTTGGTATATACAGCAAAAGGATACACCACAAGGAAAATAGTTATTTTCACCTCTAAAAGGATAGTTAAATGATAAATTAACATCATTAATGAAAACCTCATTATTGCAACTATTTGCCTAGTCATACTTAATTTTCTTGTAGAAATTACATTATACAACACAGCATATAATCGGTTCTGATTGGGGGTAGGAGAGAAACAGCCATTAACTATAACTAAAATGACCAGTTTTCCAGTGCAGTTGTCTTCTAATTAAATCTAAGTGTGGAACACAGTCATTGAGATATGCTATAATGATTTGCTTGGAAGTATTTTTCTCTTTTGTTTTTTCCCTTCTGCTTGTCAGAATACCTTACACCTTTCAAAACTAGAGTTGAAGAAAAAAAACCAAAACAACCTGCTTCTGGCAGATGCCCTGCCAAGGCATGTATTACTCACCATCCTTCTGCCTGCATTCAGGAATGCAGCTCATCTATTTCTTAGCTCTTCCCACTAACAGGTACTAGCTCAAAAGCTCAGAACTGCACCTCAGTTGCTATTTCAAAAAGACAAGCTTCTTAATGACAAACTAGACTGCCATTTTATTAACAGCAAAATAAATACAGTTGCAGTACTCAATGGTGCACCAAGCTACAGTGATTCCCATATTTACTGTCAGCTGCTGGGATTACACCCAAACCCAGTTCTGCTCCAGAACAGCTCCCAGCTGATCATCCGACAATGCCAGTGCTGTACCCATGAGCAGATATCCAGACAGCCTGGCACTCCAGGAGCATATTAAGTGGGCACAAGTTTCTCCTGGGTTTATGGTTTGTATTTTCTATAAAATCAGACTTAGAGAAGAAATAACTTATTATATCAGAGTCTCTTATCTTTACAATGAAAGACTTCAGGTCACCTGGTAGAGGACACAACAGATATTAAAGTGATTATAGCCTTGATCTTAGTCAGAAGACAGAATTACACGTGTTGGTAGAGATGTCAGTAAGATCATGCAGAATGGCACTTTTCTGTCTTTTAGAAACATAGTATTTCTACATTTACTATATTTCAAGTACGAAAGAGTTTCACAGTGGCAGGGTAAGACCGAGAGGCTGGTAACAGAGTGGGGGGGTTGAGGGATATGGGTAAGGCAGAGAGACAGGGCACAGAACGGCTTTGAAAAACCAGGAGGAAGAGCTTCTATTTCTCTGCATTGGGTTTATATCAGCCAGGCTTAAATAATGGTATTGCAAATTGAGGCCCAGGGGAATTTGGAGCATACAAGCGAGCTTTTGTTCGACAAACCCCAAAAGGTATGTGGGAGATTTGGGGGTTTGTTTCCATTTAAATGGCACATGTATTTCTAAACCATAAGTTAAACTATTTTTCTCTGTTTATTGTATGCCCTTGATGATTTAGTACCTGTTAGGAAAAATATTTTTCATAGCCAATATATTGACAACTCTAAACTAACAATTATCTGTTACAGTACTTAGCACTTTCATTTACTTCCCTTCAGAACTCCCGAATAAGGAAGAAAGCAAGAAACCTAATGTAATAAGCTTCTCAGAGAGTCGGGGGCAGGGGGGGGGAAGAAAAAAAAGAAAAAAGAGATCAGGAGCAGGGGGGGGGCAGGGGAAAGCAATAGAGAGAAAGAAGAGGAAGAAGTCATTTGGAAGGATGCAAGCTTTCCAGTGTAAACACAAAAGCTAATTAGTATGTTGTGATTTTAAAACATATTCTGTTATCAGAAAGCTCAATAGAAATCTGTACTAAAAAAAAATAATCTTCTTCTGAAGTCTTTAAAGCAGGTGGACAAAAACATGGGCACATGCAAACATACGCCTCTACTCCCTCCTCCCGACACACACACGCACAGATACAGAATTGGGTTAGTCCTCTGTAAATAGGCTTAGCTCCTGTAAATATATCTCATGATTTTAGGTGTACTTTTTCACACTGTGAGACTGCTATACAAAACCAGTTTAATCTAACTGCCTCTGATTATTATTAGAAACTCATTATTTGAGGACATCTATCTTTACAGTAACTATTCACCATTAAGGAGCACAATGCCCATAATTGTTTAAAAAAGCTATGGTGGGGGAGGGGAAGGGAGAAGGGGATCAGGAGGAGGGAGAAGGTAACTAAGGGAGATTTTGCAATTAGAACAGCATCATCTACTCTGCATTTTGCTCCTTGAAACATTCACACAGTAACAAACTGAGTTTAAAGTTTCCTCCATCCAAAATCACAAATGAGTCATTTGTTATGCCTTTACGTAACACATGTATTTTTGT